>NC_071127.1:3755000-3757500 GCF_024256425.1 Clarias gariepinus
TGTTTATCATGTTTTGCAAAAATACTTCTTATTTACATGCTGTATCACCTTTATTCTTATGTACTCTGCATGTGACCAGGTGGAAAAAGGAAGACTGGTTTAAAATAAACAACTAAATATAGAATCTGCAATACGTGTTGCACCTAAATCAATCAATCACAGCCTGCACAGTGATGCTCTCTCTCACACATACATATACAGACTTGTTTCATGACATTCTGTTTTTGATGTTGTTTTCTGTCTTTTTTATCTGATTTTTAAAAATATATTTATTTATTTATTATTATTATTTTTTTAGCATTTACCTGAAACCACAGTCATACTGCCACCTGACACACAGTCTTTATAATACATTCACGGCCGTCCAGAGCAACTTACATTTTTATCTCATTGTACATGTGGCAACTTGTGGGTTAGGTATTATGCTCAAGGGCCCAACGATAGCAACTTAGTGGTGGGGTTTAAACATGGGACCTTCTGAACAGTAGTCCAACACCTTAATCACTGACCTATGGAATAAGTTCTACTAAACGCTTGAGCATCGTGAAAACATCATGTTATTGGTTTAAATCCTAAGGTTCTTATTATATGTCTTACTATATGGCAGTTCTATAACAGATTTTTCTCTTATTTGTCTCATTTCCTGAGTTCACTTTCTCAGGCATCACATTTCTTAAAATAGCAATAGAAATGTATTTCATTTTTGTTAGTAGACTAATGAGTTACAGTCCCAAGACAGATTTGCAGTTTTAATTGGCAACACCACGAGATTGTAAACACATTGCTCAGAAAGCTTGTTCCCTCAGGAGGCGAGATGTTCACCAATCTGACGCTGACAGAGAAAGAAAGGAGAGAGAGAGAGAGAGAGAGAGAGAGAGAGAGTGTAGTTCATTGAACTCTCATACATTACTCTATGAGCTCGTATGTCTAATTAAGAAGTTCAGGAAGCGCAGGCATCATCCATCTCCAGCCTTGTGCTCTTTAAGCACGGCTGCGGAGGAACGAACGGGTCAGTGGTTAAGGTCAGCATCCTTCATGGCTCGCTCTCCCTCGTGCTTTCATTTTCACATTGTGTGCACAGAGATAATGAGTTAGAGTCGCTCACATCATTTCTTCTTAAACCATAATACCCTCCAAATCTCATCTCAAATCTGACCTTCTGTTCCTAAAGCCTGCTTGTCCTCTCTCCAGAGCTTAGAAACCAAGTGCTGATCAGTCCAAATTGGAGAGGGGTCAGATCTAAAAATTACATTCCAATAAATAAGGAGGGTTTAATGTGATTTGCTAAACTTTGATGATCACCTGGGTCCGTTTTTTTTTTTTTTTTGCCCACTTGCCTACCTTTAGCTCTCAGAAGGCCAGCTTAAGCTCATTGATCAATGCAAGTCATGGCGTATCACTCGGAGCTCCAGTTCATGACCATGGACGTTGGTGGAACGGGATGCAGTTAAACACAGCACAACTACAAATAAAGATGTATTTGATAGGCTATCATGTGACTCTTACCCTACTAGTGATTTTTTAGAGTAGGACTGTCATAGACATGTGACTGACGGCACCATACGAACATAAAGGCTGTAACATTCGGGATGGATGCATTCACGGTTTCTCACGGTTTAATGCAAAAGAAAGATAAATAAAGATGGACTGTTCATGGCAAGACTGTTTATTGCTGAATCTTTATATCTTTTATTCTTTATGCTCATGTCGATCTTCATTACATTCTCCACTTGTCAATCAACCATCCCAATTCCTTTTCAGTTAAATACCCATACATCTGTTCACCCTCAGCGCTCATCTGTCCGATCTCTCAGTCAGTTATTTGTCTAATCAACTGATGAATGAATTGTGCATCTTTCAGTGGGTGGTCATGTCCACCATCGTAAAAAACAACACACACTTTCAAAACCTTCTTTTACTTGGACAGTTAAGACAATGCCTCTTTTACATATATTAATAAAAAAAGATGAACAAAAGCCTTAATTATCATCTGATCACTGGCCCTTGTACATTTCTAACGTTTGCACCTCTGCTCCTGTCATTTGGCGCTCTGTATGCGCTAATTCCAGCAGCTCGGGTAATCAGCTTCGAACAAGCGTCCTCCCCTTTAATTCTATCCTCTAACAGGTTGTCACTCATTGTCCGCCCCTTTAATATCTCACGTTTAAAAAAAAAAAAAAAAAGAGCTGTCATTTGCAAATGGCTAGCATGGAGTCTGTGAGATTTGTGCTGTTGTCATAGCAGCACACAGCGTGCTAACCTATATTAGCCGCTTCATTAAACAACAAAATACTAGACAAATGTGGTTTGAATTTTTTGTTAAAAAAAATATCAGATTAGTTTCATTAGAATATAATAATTTATAGTAATAACTCTTCTAAATTCAGTCCTTTGATTTTAAATAAAACAATAAAAAAATTAAAATTAAAATTACTTTGAACAAAAGGTGGAATTTTCAGAATTCAGCAAGAATTAGAAGTAAAAATTTTACTTTTTTAGT
>NC_071127.1:3762500-3772500 GCF_024256425.1 Clarias gariepinus
CTATGAAATGTTATAGAGCGACTGAACCTCAGATAAAGAGAAGAAATGAACTAAGACTTTAAAAGAGGTTTGAGTTTATGGTGGGGTGGAGGGTCACAGGCACTGGAGATAAGGAAGAGTTTGGCCTCTTGGCAAGTTTTTTTCTATTTTTTCCCCACACTGTAAACCCGAATAATTTGGCGAAATTAAAAAAGTTTGAGATAATCAGTTAGTGTAATGATGTTTCCAGTTTTAAGAAAATGGAACTATGAGTTTTTGAGTTTGTTGTACTCATTCATATTAACCATTCCTTAATGGCATTATTAAGTAGCCTAACTCACACTATTTATCAGCAATTATCATTTTTTTTAGTTGTTCAAATAAATTATTGTTGGTGCTTCAGCTGCTCCCGGCGATGGGTCGCTACAGCAGACAATCCGGTCTGCACACAATCTTGACACAAGCTTTTACACCAGATGCCCTTCCTGACACAACCCTCCCCTTTTATCTGCACATGGGACAGGCACTTCATCCAGTTGTTGGGAATCGAACCCAGGCCTTTCACATGGCTGGCGAAACACCTACAGCACCACTGAGCCACCAGTGCCCTGATGATGTCAGACACAAAATCGCTAGACTAAAAGATTTTAAGTTGGTGGAACTTTAAGATGCCAGTTACTGTTACTTAAGTACTAACAGATAAATACCAAAAAGTTCGAAATACTCATCAAGGTCTATTAATTTGAACTAATTGTAGTTATTGAAGTTAACAGTACTCAATATGTTTAATTACTTTGAGCATTAGGGTTTACAGTGAAGTTTATTTATTTATTATTAATGAAGGTTTTTTAAAGACAAACTCCTGAGAGACAGACAGTCAGACACACAGACAGGAGGACAGATAGCCAGAACAGAGTGTCCAGCTCTTCTCTCACTGGTATCTCACTGATCACTGATTACTGCACTTTGATTGGTCAGAAGATGTTGATAAATTCTCTAGTATAACAGTAGCTTCGACAGTAGCACAGATTTATATTCATGTGCCGCTTCCCATTATGTTACGGTTTCCATAGTAACAACTTGTTTACATGTATGTGTACACTGCATGCTCCACATACACCAGGGAAAAAAACAGTGTAAACTATGACATGATGGAGTTTTTTTATTTTTAAGTAAGTAAGTAGTCATTTAAACGATAATCTCTCTCTCCCTCTTCCTCTCTCTCCCTCCCTCTCTCTCTCCCTACCTCTCTCTCTCCCTCTTCCCCTCTCTCTCTCTCTCTCTCTCTCTCCCTCTCTCTCTCTCTCTCTCTCTCTCTCTCTTCCTCTTCCTCTCTCTCTCTCTCTCTCCCTCCCTCTCTCTCTCTCTCCCTCTCTCTCTCTCTCTCTCTCTCACTGTGTATCTGCACTAATGGCATGTGATGAAAGCGATTTGACATGAGAGCTGCTGCTGTCGGTTTCCGACAAGCTCTTCAGGCCATGTTTGCTATTTTCAGGATGATAACAGAACTTCCTCTCCATCCTTCTCCCCTCTTATCCTCTATCCCATTTCACCTCTTTCTTTCTCTTCTGCTGATGAAGTATGTCGATTTTAATTTCAGAACAAAGGAAAGAAAAAGCGCAGGTAGACAGGGCCCGCTCTGCTTCTTCTCAGAGATTTTAAAGGTGAGTGTTTACAGTTTCTGTAAGTTGTTGAACTTTGATCAGATCAGTTGTCCAATCAGCAACGTTCAAAACAAAGCACTACAGCAGCACCTCCTCCTACGTAGTGCCCCAACGCGGTACCATGTGTTACGCCTCAGGCAGAGAGAGAGAGAGAGAGAGAGAGAGAGAGAGAGAGGTAATTGCATTCTCCCAGACATATTAGATATATAATTTAATATCTATCCACTGTACTGTAATTCTGTCTCTCTCACTCTTTCATTCTTTGTGTATTTTTCACTCCAAAACTTTTAAACTGTTTATATTTGAATGCTTTTGGTCTTCAGATGATAAATCATTCAGCACAGGCCGTTTTTCACACTTTGTCTGGAAAAACAATAAACTCCAGCCCTCACTTCACCTTTTCTTTAAGCTTGATACACACACACACACACACACACACACACACACACACACATAAATACCCATACAGTATATATATAGTCTGGCTACTGTAGCTACTGTATTGTGTCTCTAAATGAGCTGTTACTATAGAAACTGTAATGAGTGTGTTAACAACAAATCCAGCATCTTTGTTTCGAGCAGCTGTTCTAGAGAACTAATCAACACCGTGTGAACAATCAGGAGCCAGAATTCCATAGTAAAAACTGAACTAGTGTACAATTGTAAAAGATTTTTTTGGTAAAAATTTGCTGAGGGAAACTTTGCCTGGAGCTGATAAAATGTGTAGTGTGTGTGTGTGGTGTGTGTGTGTGTGTGTGGTGTGTGTGAGAGAGAGAGAGAGAGAGAGCGAGAGAGAAGCATGTAGGCGGACCTCGTCTCCGCTCTGTCAGATGAGATCGTGCAGCAGCTCGGTGTGTGAGTCGCTGAACTCGCGAGTGTGTGTCTTGCTCTTTATATCCTCATCTCATCCCACCTCTTCAAGCCCCCCCCCCTTCTCTCTCTCTCTCTCTCTCTCTCTCTCTCTCATTCCTGTACACTCAGGCAGTTCCTCACTCAGCTTTTCTTCTCATTCTCCAGGATTCTCTCCGCCTCTCCCTCTGTTTTTCACCCTGCTTTTGCTGTGCACTCTTTCCTCCCTCTCTCTCTTTCTCTCTCGCTCTTTTTCTCACTCTCACTCTCTCTCTCTGTTTTCTCTTTCTTTCTCTCACTTGTTCTGTGGTGTTTTTGTTCTCGTGGCTGGTGTGAGCTCAGCGGTTTGTTCTAAAGAAGCATCACTGCTGCCTCCTGTGAGTACTCTCAGCTTCATCTCCCTCTCTTCCTCTCTTTATCTCTCTCTCTCTCTCTCTTTATCTCTCTCTCTCTCTCTCTCTCTCTCTTTATCTCTCTCTCTCTCTCTTTATCTCTCTCTCTCTCTCTCTCTCTCTCTTTATCTCTCTCTCTCTGCTGGGTTTCTGCATGCTGCCGTCCATGTGTTTGTTACTGAAGGTTTAAAGATAGGCAAAGTGTAAGGAATGAGTGAAGTGTGATAGAGTAAAATGGTGTGTTTTAGAGACTGAGAGGGAGCGAACAATGCTGAGCTGATCTCAGACTTCAGAAGACTCACTGATGTTGATAAAGGGGGAGAGTGAAAGAAAGATCAGGAATAAATAACCTTATAAAGATGTTGATCATAAGAGTGAGAGAGGCTATAGCTGAGAAATAAGAAAGTGCAAGAGAAAAGAGGACAAAGAGTGGAAATTTTAAAGATGGAAAATATATTCTGCTCTCTCTCTCTTTCTCTCTCTTTCTCTCTCTCTCTCTCTCTCACACACACAAGTCATCAGGTGAGTTCACTCATACACACTGGGGTCTGGATTCTAAGTTGTTTTAGACACACAGGACTGTGTGTGTGTTTGAGTTACTGGGGGGGTGGGGGGGGGGCAGTTCTATACCAACTAAAATAATAAGTTCCATACAAAATAAAACTGTTTCTACCCTTTAAAAAAATTGCCAAATGAAGTAATCATGAGACTCAAAAGATGAAGAAAAAAGAGAAACAGATAGAATCAATACACTGGCATAAATGTTTTAGGTGTATACATCAACGATGGCTTTTCCATAATATTAAGACACTGTTATTTTTGTTATTTGACAGGACTAGGGTTTGCTTTGAGTTAAAGTTTAAGTTTAGAGCACTAGATTAAGGGTTAGGGGATAGAATCTTCATTAAATAGAAAGTTAGGGGGTTAGGGTTAGGGTAAGAGGTTACGGCACCTGGTGAGTGTTGAGTCAGGTTTAGGGGTTGAGTTAAAAGTTTGAGTTAGTGCTGGAGTTATGGGTTAGGTTTTGAGGTTAGGGTTAGTTTGTGGGAGGCTTAGATTAGGGATTGTGTTTAGAGTTAGGGTTTATGTTCGGGGTAGGATTTTGTCAGGGGTAGATTTTAATTTTAGGCTTAGGGGTTAATGTTACATTTAGTGTAGTGATTAAGGTTTGGGTAAAGGGTTAATGTAAGGATTTATGGCTGGAGTTTGGAATTACTTTCAGTTTTAGAGATTATGGCTAATATTATTCGCTAGAATTAGGTTATTTACATGTATTTAAAAGCATAAACAAAGATTGCCATTAAAATTAAATCTAAAAATGCACACATATGATGTAAAAGTACACAAGGTTACATTAAATGCTTGTTTTTTTATTAAAGCTGCAGTAAGCAAGTTGACATACTGTAGGGAACATGTTGTTAATAGTGGTTCACGCACCTGGTTTTATTATGAAAGACAGATAGAAATTCGCACACAATGAGTTTAGGAATGAATCAAGCAGCCATGTGGAAAAGGTTGCAGGATGGCCTGAAAGCAGCAGGAGAAACTCTTCCACAGAACTACAGTATAGGAATTGATGTGTGCTTGGATTATCCCTGTGCTTACCCCTCATACAAGAAGTATGATATGTCTGATGATCTGATGATGATGTCTCTACCAGGCAATTTAAGTAGGGATATCAGAACGTACCCAAATAAACCTAAAATGTACCTTCTACCTAATCACATTGAGTTTCAGAGTTAATAATAATTCCAAAATATGTTCTTTAAAGGGCTGTGCACAAAGGGGTCTGGCTAACAAAGTGAGGTATGCGTAATGAGTACTATTTCAACAAATTACTCTAGGCCTTTTCCCAGTACTCTTTTTCCAAAAGACATTGTGTTTCACAAGAGTGAATGAAAGAAAAAGAGGGTGGTATAAATAAATATGCAGTATTTAGGGTTAATGATTTGGATAACTGCCATAATGTATACCATGTAAAAAATGTTTATTGGTTTGCCATAATTATCCTAGTGACAGTATGCTTGTGGTTCGCTTTCAGCAACAACAAAAAAAAAAGAGTAAAAATAGCTGATGATGTCCACAATTCAAGTGCATGTGATACGAGATCATACATGTCAGTCTGAAGACAGATATTGAATTGCTGAAATGTTGAAATATGAAACAGTATGAACCAATTTCCGCCTTTAACACCAGCATGGATCATCCAGTTTCCTCGTGGGAGATTTAGAGAAAATTATGGCTATGATCAGCAGCCCGGAAATACACCACACTCCCAGAGGAGGACTAGAAGTTGGAGTTTGTCCATCAGAAAGAGCCACACACACCAAGACAGAGTTACTAAATTAAACTACATCTATCAGAAAGAACCAGACACAAGCTTAATCCAACACAAATGTTACACACATTTGTAAGGACCACAAACACAATCATTCCAAATGAAGTTACATCTTTTAAAAACAAATCACAGGCCAACACAGTGTTACTGAATGAAATTATCTGTCAAAAAAAAAAAAAAACGAACCAGGAACAACCACAGAACATCTTGGGAGTATCTTGGCTGTGCAGTGACGGCCACATTGTACACAACAAAATCACTTTTTAGTGTGCGGTAGGTACAGTACAAACCGAATTAGCTCCCAAAGCACGACTTCCAAACCTCATTTCCAGAATAATGGAATAGCCTTACATGAGGTGTTACACAGATGAAGTTCTCTTTATTCCTTTCATTCCTGAGAACTAAACTTAGACTTTTTTCAACCAACCCTATGAACTACTGTATCTCTGGCTTGATTGTATGACAGAACTGTAGTCCTGGTTCTCTGGTTCTGTGGGAAGAACTCCAATGCAAACGATCATCACATTAATACTGAGGTGTTACAGCTCCAGAAAATGACATGAGAAAGCTCTACAGACTTCTTCTTTATATTCTGTTGCTTTTATTTTTTATTTTTGCCTCTTCAGGCTCCATTTCACCTGTGGCAGTATTGACCTGCAGTAGGCCCCTTCCTTCCTTCCCTTATTCTCTCTTGCTATTTATCATTCTTGTGTCAGTGTCATTTCTCGCACAGCTAGTAGCATTAGGCAATGCATTAACACGCTGACAGTGACGTTATCGAAGCCAGGACCTGAATGTCTCTCTCTGCGGTCCTGATAAGGATCACAGATTGATGCCAAGAGGGACAGTGATGAAAGGGCATTCCTTTGTGTGTGCAGGTATGAGTGTATTTACCACTTTCGTCAAGGACAAAGATAGATTTTGTGGGAATGTGTGTTTGGCTTGAAGCAACCAAATACAATCTTAAGTGTAGTGTTTTTTAAAATGTATGTTTTCACATAAAGAGACAACTGTTAACCCTAATTAATTTGATGATTACCCAATCATCATAAGAAGAAAAGGGTTTCTTAGTTACAGTATAACAGTATGTGTAAGTTCACAATGTGTAACCTTAAGTTTTATGTAGATTCATGGTAGTTTTATTCTGCATGAAATAGAAAAGTTTTTTAGTTGTATCTACAGAAAAAAAGAGAAATACAGGATTGTTTTACAAGTACACAAACATGCAAAAAAAATGGCTTTTAGTTAAATAATTTTAACATCAAGCAGCTGTTTATAATTTGGAAGCTGAGTGAATTAATATGAGCTTTAAAAAAAGAAGTTGAACAAAAAAAATTGTCCTCTTCATTATTTTAGAATTCCAATGCATTTTTAATATAAATTGTTGCATGCGTATTGTTGGGATTTTTACCAATACATTCTGGGACATTCCACTTAAACTAGAAATGCATACACTGAATTAACACAAGACGTTCTTTTGATTGTCTGCCTCAAAATCTACAGCAAATGCTCTTATTATTATTATTATTATTATTATTATTATTATTATCTGCAATACTGATAGGATTAGATCTAGTCTAAAGTATGTGCTAGGCTATCTAATTAAATAATCCTTCCTAGGACTGGTAAGAGCGTTGTTATGGTTACAACATGGCCATTGGGTAAAGTTGAAATTTATTTGGCTCCAGTGATCTTTTTTTTGAAAAATAGAAATGATTAATCATTGACAAAGAAAAAAACACAATAATGAACATAAAGAAACCTTCAGCAGGACCACAAATCACAGCAATTTCTGAGAACTTGAGTTTTAAGCAGTATGTTGGTGCAGCAGTCTTCAGACTGTATTGAGTGTTTGGGCAGAAATAAAAGAGAGCTCTTCATGCAGAGGTAATGAAAGGGTTTCGGGGCCTATAAACACTTCAACTCACTGAAGTACAGACAGAAACGTCATGTAGACGCTCACTGTTTGGTGTGCATCTGAATGAGGTTAAGGATTTGTATTTCCATACGTTCAGGTCTGAGGGCATGGATGTGCTGCAGTAAGCTGCATTTCCCATTCATTGAAAAACTCATTAATTTACTTTTCCATTCTTTCATTAATTACCTCACAACTTCAATTAATTAATTCAATGTTTTACCATGGTGCTGTTAAAATTGTGATTGCTTGTTAATTCTGACAAATATAAATCACAGGTTTATATTACATATGTTAACATATTAATGACTGTTTATAGATGCCATAATGGAAGTGACACCAGAAACTAACTTGCTTCATGAATTTTTCACACTGTCCAATGTAACTGTATATTGGAAGCAAATATGATGTCATTCTTTTGAAATTGTAATTTTATTAATAAATCCATTTAAGAATAAAAAATAACACCGCTTTTTCACACAGCACCATCACTGATAATTTTACAATATTAGCAAGACACATAGAGGTTATTCCTCTTGATCTCCAGTAATGAGCCTAATATAAATGACAGGTTTTTCCTCTTTTCCTCTTTTCCTTCTTCCCTCTTTTTCCACTTCTAAAAAATCAATTTAAGTCATCAAAACATTTTTGTCGATTTAAATTCAGTATTTTTTTTTTAAATGTGTGTAAATTTCTTTAATATTTCAAATCTCTTTGACAAAAGCACTTTTTTTTTTTACTTAAGATGATGTTAAAATAATTGAACACTTATTCTGATGTAAGCCAACATCATCAGGTTTTTTTAATAGAGCTGAAAAAAGATAACTACTACTAAGTGGTTAATATCTTTCTCTCTCTCTCTCTCTCTCGTTTAATAACATTGTAACAATTTGTAGATGATTTGCCCCCTGTTAAAAAACTTTATAAAGGCTGGGGGTTAAGTCTCATGCTGACAACCTATAACTGTTGGTCTTTCAGCTGCTCTCAGAAGGGGGTCGCCACAGCGGAATACCCAGTCCACACAACAACTTGGCACAGGTTTTACACTGGGTGCCCTTTCTGACACAACCCTCACATTTTATCCAGGCTTAGGACCGGCACTGCATCCAGTGGCTGGGGGGTTTGGGCACTGGCTGGGAATCGAACCCGGGTCTTTCGCATGGCAGGCGAAATACCTACCACTGAGCCACCAGCACCCATGCTGACAACCTATAGCAAATGAGAAAAAAAAGGATAAACTTATAACAAGCACAGCAGATAAATCTATTTCTCGATAGAAATGCCTTAAGTTGTGATTTAAATATGGCTAAAGGTGATATAGTATGGATGACATCTGGGAGAGAATTGTAGAAACAGAGAGCAATGTGGCTAAAGGCTCTAGAACCCATAGTGGTCAGGAAGGCATGGGGTGTAAAGAGGAGCTTAGATGAGGAAGAGCAAAGAGTCCACAATAGGGGATTTGGAACTGGACAAGCTCTGAGAAGTAAGGTATAGAAAGATTTTAGAGAGTTTTAAAAGTGAGGAGGAGAATTTTAAACTCCATGCGGTATTTGATAGGGATCCAGTGATGCTGAAGGGAGGTGATGACATGATGTGTGTACAGAATCCAAGTTATGATATGGACAGCAGAATTTTGAATAGAAGGGGTTTATGGGGATCTTATGTGCTTGTGAGATGAGCGGTGCATGGGTGAGAATAGAGGCAGTTTACAGAGATGAGCATTGCGATAGAAATGGAAGAAACATGACCTGAAGATGTTTGTAATATGAGATTCAAAAGATAATGTGCTGTTAGAAATTACCCCCTCATAAACTGGAGGCATGGTGAAACTGTGGAACCATTAATACAAAATGAAAAATTCTTAGACATGAAAAGAGTAGTTTTTGAACTTTTAAAGAGAACATTTCGCTCATTGCTTAAATTTATTTTGAGAAAGATAAAGGATAACCAAGTTTTTATTTCACATAGACACTTGGTAAGATTAGAGCGTCAAAAGGCAGAGTCATACTATATGGACAGAAAAAGCTGTATATCATCTCCCTACCACATTTCTTAAAAATGTGACCAATGGGTAGAAGATACAGTGGAGTTGAAACAGAAGATGGTGTTGGACTGAGCCTTGAGAAGCAACACTGCTAACAGAGAGAGAGAGAGACTGAGAACAGAATTATTTTGTTTCTTTGAGAGATACTGGTGTTAAATATTCAAAAACTCATGTTTTAATCATGTTAATTTAAACACACTGTCACACAAACCAGGCTCTGAATGGCTAAATGTGCTACAGGTTAATGTTAAGTAATCCAGTTTAGTAGCCTGCAATTAATATTAATATGTGACTAAATTGTACAAATTCTGTGTTAGGCCACTTATAAGGGAAATAAATAGCCCAATCAGAATAAAACTGTATTATTTAAACACCTCAGGCAAACCAGTACGTTGGGAAGTCAGTGATAAGGGGGTGGCTGTAAACCTTCGATGATCCATTCAGTTCCATTAGTTAATACAGTAGTTATGCAATCACTTGTTCAATACTACTTTTTAGAATATTCTTTCTGTAAAAGTTTGCCCCATGTCTGGCTAACATTATACATGCAAAAGCTTTTGAAAAATATGCTGTTTTACAATTTATTTTATTTTTTTAGCTGGAAATTAGATGTTTTGGTACTAACTAAATAAATGTCATAAAATGTCAAATTATGCTATAAAATTAACATGTGATACAAAATTTGTACTAAAAAAAAAACACACGGTGCCTAAGACCTTTGCACAATACTGTACTTTGTAAACTTTCACATTGGACACAAGTGTAAAAACTAAAAAGTTCGATTCAGCTGTAATGCTTTGAGCATCCATGTAAACTGAT
>NC_071127.1:3777500-3900000 GCF_024256425.1 Clarias gariepinus
TCAGAACTCCCACCCTGTATAACCCCTACTCAATAATATACAGTACAGAATTTGAGGAAAACAAAGTGGCAGTGCACAACTTTCTTTCCATTTTGTAAACCTGCTTTGAGACAATGACCATCGTTAAAAGTGTTATATCAATAAAATTGAAATTAATTGAAATGTAAAAATGGAGAATAAGAACAATGAAATAAATCTACCAATCATAAATATACAGTATGATGTAACTTTGCTACATACATTAGTTGTGTGTGATTAAAAAGCATTACCATTGCTTTCAGCATACAGTCAAAGTCCCTTAAATATCCCAGTAATAACTGGGACAGGGGTAGTACTGTAGTAGTACGGTTATTGGCACCACAGTGGCTTACCGGTTAGAACTGATGCCCTGGGTGTTGATTTCCACCTTGGGTCTGTGTTCATGAAGATTGCATGTTCTCCCCATTCCTGGTGGGTTTCCTCCAGGTCATTATGTTTCCTCCCAGAGACCAGAGACAAGCGGTTTAGGTTAACTGGTGTTAAATTGTGTGAGTGATCAGGCATCAAGTTTGCATCAAACTGTTACAGAATTGATGGATATATATCCAGTGTGGGGAGTATCCATTGCTTGTTGTGCCGACAGGCACATGAAAGGACCAATCAAAAGTAGTGGCATTGGTGAACAGTAGAGTAGAGTATATGTAAGCATGCTGTAGTCATAGGGAAGAGTACGGTAATAAGAATGAGATGGATGTTGTATCAAGTTTATTCTGAAGAATGTGAGTATGGCTTATTGAAAGCAACTTTTTTTCTGCAAGGTACAAAAGTATGAAGTGTTTACGGGATGCAGGACGGGACAACCATGTTTCTGCTGGCATTCTTCAGGCAGCATTTGTTGAAAGTCTCTTGTATCAGTTGATACTCCCACCATGACAATCTGTATTTTATTTGAAGCACTTCTAGACAGTGGTACAATAAAAACATGCATGATGGACAGTACAGTAAAATGTAACCATGTGTTTGTGTGCGTATTTGTGAGTTTGTCTTGTCAGTCTACTAGCTGCTCCACTTCAGCTCTATACTGTATGCTGTCTTCTTGTTGCTGTTGAGGCCCACTACTGTAGTATCATTTGCACATTTGATGTAGTTTGAGCTGTGCTATAGTACAGTCATGCATCATCTGAATGAACAGAAAGGGGCTGGGCACACAGCTCTGGGCTTTGCTAGTGCTCATCATGATGGTGCAGGAGGTGTTGTTGTATTGCAAAAAGAGGAAATGAAGCCGAGCAGGATGAGTTTTGTGACCAATTTCTATTGCAGTGGTTCTCACCCTGGGTTTTGGAGGAACACCTACCCTCCATATTTTTGTGTTTTCTCAGCTCCCAGCACACCTGATTTAACTAATTAGCTAATTAACTTCCTTTTCTGAATTGAAGCGGGTGTGATAGAGCAGGTTAACCACACTAACATGTGCAGGGAAGGGATCTCTATTGGATCAGACAACATGAGACAACATGGGTACACTCTTGGCATGCATGAGTGAGCCTTGGCCATTCAAGAGCTCCAGTTCAATGGTTTTCCTTCCTTGGACCACTTTTAGTAGGTTGTACCCCTGCAGACCAGGAACATCTCCCAAGAGTTGCACTTTTTAAATTGTTCTGAGTTTTTTAGCCAACACAATTTGGTCTCTCATTACAATGGCACAGGGAGGTGGGTGGGATATATACGGCAGCAGGTATACTTTAATAAACTTTTTTTTTCTGAGGTTATTGTTTTGGAATAAAAAATAACCAAATGTTAAAATATGAGTGACTTTGATAAGACAAAATTGTGTTGACAACTGGGGCAGGGCATCTCCAAAACTGCACCTCTTGTGAGATGTTCTGGGTCTGCAGTGGTCAGCCAAAAGTGGTCCAAGTGAGGAAAACAGGATGGCCAAGGCTGACTGATGCACATTGGGAGTGAAGGCTGGCCCATGTCATGTGATCCAATAGAACTGTTACTGTAGCTCAAAAGAAAAAAGAAAGAAAGAAATAGCTGGTTCTCACAGAAACATGTCAGAACAAACAGTGCATACTATTCTGATGGCAAAATGGGTGACCTACTCACTATTAAACAGGTGCTCATAATGTTATAACTGGCTTGTGTAGCATTATACGTCGATCAGTTTGAGCGATATGCAAATTGTAACAGGTCACCCATGTTTTGAAGTCTCGATATGTCTCATTACCATCCTTTCAAAGTACTTTATGGTGACAGAGGTTGGTGCAATGGAGTTGTAGGCATTCAAGCATTCAACCACAGACCTCTTTAGCATGCATATGATGGCTGTCAATTTGAAGCAGCTAGGCATGACTACCTGCCTCGGAGAGTCAGTGAGATGTTGAAGCAGGTTATGAGGACAACCATCAGCTATTCAGGACACTCTCTGAGTACTCTACAAGCCATGTCATCAGGTCCTGCAGTCTCATTCAGATTGACTGTACTGTAGAAAAATAGTCTATGACTAAATTGTGTTGCATTAGTCTGGATGTCAGTTAAAACTACATTCTATGGTCTTAGTCTGAAGATCAGATTTGATTGCATCTTTTATACTGTGTCATGCATGTAAAAAAGGAGAAAAAAAAACATTTACTGTATTGTTCAGCCTAATTTGTTTTTTAGAAAAGCTACACTGTCTGGTAAGGATGTGGTCAGACTGGAGTGTTTTTGAATGATGAAACCAGTAGCACTGAATTGTGTGTTTATATATCAGCAAGCAATAATCCAGGTGGCTTATCTGATGGTTAATTCCTGCATGCTGGCAGCTGATGCAAGATTGGCATGTGACAACACTATGTGTGTGTTAGGCAAGATTGAGAAGAACTGTCAAATAAAACACACATGCACACCCACGCATACACACATATAAGAGTCACACGACAGCAGAAGTTGTTGGTGGTGGCAGTAAAGCAAGCCATATGTGTGGGCTCTAGACACAGGCAAAGATGCTGGCAGCCTACACACACACACACACACACACACACACACACACACACACACACACACATGCACACATAGAATGTTGCTCTAATTTCTCCTGAAATGCCCATTATGTTCCATAACACATGGTCTTTACAGTAATCCATTTGCATCCCTCTCAATGTGATTGCACAGAGTTTAAACTACGGATGGTCTAATATTAGAGCTAATTCTCACCAGCCTTCCATTATTCTAAATTTCATTTTTTACAACCTTTACTTAATTTATTTACTTATTTTACTAGAGCCCACTTGATAAGACATGGTTGTACCCAAGAGTGATTGATGTGTTCTCACACGCCTTACCTTTAATAGGAGAAGAACATAGCAGGGTTTCAATCAAATGGACTAAACACTGTATATGGAATACACACACTTTTTCTGTATCTTAAATGAAGAGTGACTGCTGTCGAAATCTCTGTCGTAGTAAGTGATAAAACCATAATTCCCTTCACTCATCTCATCAACTCATCACCCAGCCAGATGTGTTAAAGAGGCAAAAAAACACTGATTTTTGAATGATGAAACCAGTAGCACTGAATTGTGTGTTTATATATCAGCAAGCAATAATCCAGGTGGCTTATCTGATGGTTAATTCCTGCATGCTGGCAGCTGATGCAAGATTGGCATGTGACAACACTATGTGTGTGTTAGGCAAGATTGAGAAGAACTGTCAAATAAAACACACATGCACACCCACGCATACACACATATAAGAGTCACACGACAGCAGAAGTTGTTGGTGGTGGCAGTAAAGCAAGCCATATGTGTGGGCTCTAGACACAGGCAAAGATGCTGGCAGCCTACACACACACACACACACACACACACACACACACACACACACACACACATGCACACATAGAATGTTGCTCTAATTTCTCCTGAAATGCCCATTATGTTCCATAACACATGGTCTTTACAGTAATCCATTTGCATCCCTCTCAATGTGATTGCACAGAGTTTAAACTACGGATGGTCTAATATTAGAGCTAATTCTCACCAGCCTTCCATTATTCTAAATTTCATTTTTTACAACCTTTACTTAATTTATTTACTTATTTTACTAGAGCCCACTTGATAAGACATGGTTGTACCCAAGAGTGATTGATGTGTTCTCACACGCCTTACCTTTAATAGGAGAAGAACATAGCAGGGTTTCAATCAAATGGACTAAACACTGTATATGGAATACACACACTTTTTCTGTATCTTAAATGAAGAGTGACTGCTGTCGAAATCTCTGTCGTAGTAAGTGATAAAACCATAATTCCCTTCACTCATCTCATCAACTCATCACCCAGCCAGATGTGTTAAAGAGGCAAAAAAACACTGATTTAAACCATTTCTTACATTTATTGCTTTTCAACTGACTGCATTATTCTCCCTCCATCTCCTGCTTTCCCACAGAGAACGATTCTTCAGCCTGGATGAAGGGGTCGAGCCATTAGCATGGGTCACTGCTGTACGATTTCACACTCGGTTTTTGCATGGCAGTTCGGAATATTGCTTTAGCTATAGAGACAAATGCAACCATACCAATGGAACTAGAACTCTTTATCTCGCATTCAGCATAACTTTACAGCACTTAAGTTAATGCAGTTAAATTAGGCATGTGTTTGTTGAAACAGGGAATAATATTGCTATACATATTCTGGGGCCCATCCAAAATTTGAACTGTAAGTCTGTAAAGGCCAAGTGACACTTGTACCAGTATCGGTAAATTTTTGCTTGTAGGTTCAGATGTTAACAAAACATTAGCCTTTTCTAAAACAATAATACTTTATTATTATTATTATTATTATTATTATTATTATTATTATTATTATTATTATTATTGCATGTTGTGAATCAGAAATAAATGATCAGAGGTGACCCCTGTACAAGAATTCTCTGTGACCTCTAGTGGAGGACAGGGGTATTGTAGGTGGGTTACAGGTACCAGACAAAACTAACATTAAAATATTACTGTGCATTTTAGCTTCTGATTTCATTTACATGAACATACTGTAAAACAAAAACCTAGCATGTTGATTTAACACCCAGAGTGTTTATTTAGCACCGCCAGGATTAATTTCTTTACTGGATATTAACATTGTAAGGTGTTGGTGAAATCAACACTAGAGATTTTGCTCTGTGACGCTCATAAACATTACAAGCTATCCATATCTATCTGAAATAACAAGTCTTTAGACAACAGCAATTTCTCCAAAAGCAAATATCAAACTATAAATCTTTAAAAACACACATTAGCTACACTATAGTAACACAGTTCATGTTCTTCGCTGGCTGTCTGCTCCAGCAAACTAGATTTACTCATGGCATTTGTAAGGCATTACAGGACCCCTTGGCTGCCCAAAATGTTGAATGATGAGTGTAAGTGAGCAATTCAGTGAGCAATATGATCCCTGTTGTTCCTTAAAGATCCAAATGCAGTTGAAGATTATCCAAAACAAATGGTAGGAAAAAACCAGGAGGATGGTCTTCAACGCAGAATCTTACATGGGGGTTCAGTGTCCTTGCATTATTCTTAGGATCTGACAACTAAATCAATTCTATAAGAATATCTATAAGACTTTTCTGACACATTGAACGTTGGATTATGTACTGTACCATTAAGGTAGATTGCCAACAGGCTTTTAACATGCAATGCTTTGGAAAATAAAATGTAATTGTATTTACAGTACAAACACTGCAAAGGGCAAAGTCACCACTGCACTGATAACTGCAGCACTTTATTTTAATAAAATAAAGCTTTATGTGCTGTGCTTAATTGTTTGTTCATTTGTAACCAGATCTATGATTTTAACATCATCTCATTGTTTTCATTTCTCATTTTCAGTCTCCACCTGCCATCATCAGGAACCCCTGGGTTGAATTTCCATCCATGTTGCTTATCTACAGTATGGCACACTATGTTTGTTTTGATAATGAGTATGGACACATGACTAAAAGTCTTCACTGAGAATATATGGATCAACAGAACATCTGGAAGAACAGGCACACTGACATCGGGTCATCCACTAGTTTAATGTGTACAATATAATAAATGATTAGCACTGTTACACCCTGCATCTCCAGGTGGAGTTTGCATGTTCCCCCTGTTCTCGTTGGGTTACCTCCATGTACTCCACGTACTGTACTTACTCCACATAGTCTAAAGACAGGCTGACTGGTGTTTCTGCAGTCTATGATTTGCTGTGCCTCAACTTAGAATAGTCTCCACACCCCCTCCACAACATTAAGGGTTAGATCAATACATATGGCCTCGGCTTATGCAGTGTCTTTGGAAAACAGTGTGTACTGTGCAGGAGAAGGGGTTTCCTGTGGAGGCAGCAGAAACAGTGTGAGAAAAAAAGGATTAATAGCATGGGAGAAAAAGAAAGAGTGCAGGGAGTAGAATGAAACATCCACCAGTGTGTTATTGCTTACTGTCAAAAAGCAATGCAACTCCTTGCAGATTCTGTGCAGATCTTTCGTTTTTTTTTTTGTTGTTTTGTGTTGTCGAATGAACCAGATGTCTGCGGATATGTACAAAAGAAGCAAAAAGATGAAAAAAAAATTTATGAATTTTAAATTGTAAATCACCAGTGAGAGCCTGGGAATGGAAACCAAACAAATATAATCAGTGATGACTTAGCTTACAAGATCTAGCAAATCACACAGGCTTGATCTATGCAATGAATACACTACAAAATACTAAAATATTTTAATATTGGAAGAATACTATCTTACTTCACATAGAGGTTATTGGGCTAAAGGTCTGCACAAGTGCCACTGGGTCTATCAAGCAACAAATCAACAACTCCCCACCGATGGAGAGGTATTCATTGTTTCAGGGGCAGTTTCTTTCAGTGTCGGGTTGTCCGGTTGTATCTAAGCATTTCTGGGTAAAGGACCTCGCTCATGGGCCCAATATCGGCAGCTCAGCAGTACTAGAGTAGATGAGGACCTGAGGACCTTCTGGTAAGTGAAAATCAACTAGGCAATATTAGTATGACCTATTGCTGGGATAACATTAGCAACCTTCTTTTCATGCAGGATGGTGCACCAGCCCATTTTCTCAGCTCTCACTGTGCATTTGTGGTTAGACCAGTATTGTCCAGGCCATGGGCTGGGACCTCATTAATAGCCTCCAAGAAGTTCAGATCTCACTCCATGTGATTTTTTTTTCTCTTCTGTGGCTCCACTAAGGAAGACGTGTACAGGACAAACTCTTGCACACTGGAGCACTGGGAGGCATGGGTTCAGGAGGTTCATTGGGCCATTTGAGGAAACTGGTTGACGCCACCAGAGCCCACGTTAAAAACTAAAGATTTGCTTTCATTTTCCTATGTAATAAAGTACGTTTGTTTGGAAATATGTACTATATTACAGATTTTACTGCCTAGGTACTTTTCACACACACTGTTTAACATGTTTTAAGCTTTAAGAAGAAAATCATTCAGTAATGTTGTAGATTCTAAGAAAAAGAAGAATTGTTGAGGAATTAAGGATTCTTACTTTGTACCTTTGAATGCTCATGTGAAAGCAATTTCTAGTGTTTTGTATACAATTTTGAATATAAGTACATGGATTCATACTTTTTTTTCTTTAAGCTAGCTGGCAGAAATCTTTAGCAAGATGTGCATCAGAGTTTTTTTTTTTTTTTTTTCTTGGTTAAATAAGAGCGTTTTTACCTTAAGAACCCGAGATCATTGCCCAAGAACACTTGACCCTAAAGTCTGGTTCATTTTGATCAGAGACATTACAATCATTCCATACTTGGCAAGTCATGAATATGAACATGTGGTTTTGCGTACAGAACAGCACACCTTTAAGGAATAACAAGCATTTTGCTAAGAGTTCTGAACAATAATTATTGATTGATATGATATCAGATACGGACGTTAATTTCTTTGTTCTTCGCTTGTGCTCACAAACCAAGTAGGTGTATACTGCCACCTGCTGTTTTGGTGTATGCAAAAAAAAAAAAAAAAAAAATGAATCGACATGAAACATGAAACAAAACGAATCTTTTCATTAAGGATTTTTTTTTTTTTTTTTTTTTTGTAAAGGATGTAAAATAAAGTCTGTTGTAAAAGAAGCCAGTGTTCAGTTGATGGAGTTACGCATCTGACACCTTATGATAGCAGTGCACTGATGTGTGCTCTTTGGATCATGCAGTGTGTGAGCCCCAAATTTACCTCCAGATGGAGTTCTACTTCACTTCCCACTTCCTTCATTATAGTGTGCTATTACCGTTTGGCCTCTGAGAAATGGATAAAGAAAGACAGATGTGTGCAGAACCCCCCACCCCTATTATGAGTTTATTTACTCAGTAATTCTGGCATCTATGTGCTCTACAGGGAGGAGAAGCACTGAGTGCATTTCATTACACATTTGTTCACACTTTGTTTCACCACTGAAAGCAGATCAAAGCCTCAAAACCCCATTACACACTCCGCTTATTTACATAATCTATCCATCTATCTATCTATCTATCTATCCATCTATCTATCTATCTATCTATCTATCTATCTATCTATCTATCTATCTATCTATCTGTCTATCTATGTGTGTGTGTGTGTGTGTGTGTGTGTGTGTGTGTGTGTGTGTATGGGTATGCGTTATGGCAGGCAGATTCCCTCCTCTGCTTCTGGCCATGTTAAAGTCACAGGGTCATCTAGCATTGAGCTTTAATATATTATTAAACACATGTTGGTAGTTGTTCTCACATTTTACACACATTTTACGCACACACACACACACACACACACACACACACACACACACAGCTTCACTGACACATGCAAATGAACAGAAGGTAACAAATTCTTACACACAGCAGTACATGCAAGCCAAGCATTGACTGTGCACACACACACACACACACACACACACACACACACACACACACACACACACACACACACACAAGCAAATATATTTAGCTATATATATATTTTTTCTTGCATATATACACTATATTATGCCATTCATAAACAACGCTGAAACATACAGCCTGCAGTGTGTGTGTGTGTGTGTGTGTGTGTGTGTGTGTGTGTGTGTTGAGAGATAATTAATGACATAACTAGTATGTGTATGTGCTGCTATATACAACTTGTTCACATATGCCTATGTGCTGACACGTCAGCCCACACACACTCACACATTCCCTCTGTGGAAGAGATTTATACAGCGTTCCTTTAAATAAGCCTGAGAATGCATACACACACACACACACACACACACACACACACACACACACACACACACACATTAACTAAATTATGTATTGTCACGGTATGTCTCACTGGCACATGAAGAGATTACATACAGTAATATTAATATAAAGGAGACAAAATAGAGACTTGTTGTAACTGAATCTTGAGAATCGTTGGGACGGAATACAGGGACATGTGCGGGAGAAATACAGGGACATGTGCGGGAGAAATACAGGGACATGTGCGGGAGAAATACAGGGACATGTGCGGACTGAACAGGAGAACTTGTTAAGACCTAATATATGGAACTGTGGAGACCATAAACAGGGCACCTAGTACAAGGACTGCGGGGACCAGATACATGGACTTGTGGGGACATTAATATAGGGGTTAGTTGAGACCAAATATGGGGACTTGTGAAAACTAAACACAAGGACTTGGGTGGACGGAGTGCAAGGAATTGTTTGGACCAAATACAGGGACTTGTGGGGGGGGGGGGGGGGGTAATTGTTGCAACAAAACCCGAGGACTTGTGAGACTGAATGTGTGGAGCAGGTGAGACTAAAATGTAAACTTGTTTAAAGACCATGTGAGTTTTGTCTCTGTGCTTCCAGGAACTCTCTTAGCTACCGGTGATTTACCTCAAGATAAAAAGTGTGTATGTGTGTGTATGTATGTACGGTATGCATGTATGTATATACTTGTGTTTGTGTAAGTGTGTGTGTGTGTGTGTGTGTGTGTGTGTGTGAGAGTAAGTGTGTATTCTCACACTGCTGTGTTCCAACATCCAGGCCTTTCTGTGGGAGGAATGGCATGACCCATAGTTGCTTTGACACTGATCCATCCTGCCAATGTGTGGGTGGGTTCACTCTCTCAGTGTGTGTGTGTGTGTGTGTGTGTGTGTGCGATTTTGTGCGTGTGCTTTTTCTGCATAAATATTAGATGTAACAGCAAAAGGCGAAACTGTGTGTGTGTGTGTGTGTGTGTGTAAGTGTGTGCATGAGTGTGTGTGAGACAGCCATTAAACAGGACCTCGTCACTTCACAGCCTGTACTAATAGATATGTCACTTATTAAACATGCATAATTACACCTACGGGAAGAGAGAGAGAGGGAGAGAGGGAGAGAGAGAGAGAGAGAGAGAGAGAGAGTAAACAGTGTCACTTCTGCTATCTTTGATGTGTGTGGAAGAAGAAGCCAGATGTGTTACGGCTAAAAATGAGTTGGATCAATTAACCTGTACAAAAACTGTCTAGAAGCTGTCAGGTCGCTTATAGGGTGAGTCAGACTTGTCTCACTACATTCACGATAGAAGGACTATAAGGCGAGAGAGCACTACGTGAGGGATTTTATTTAAATGAAGTTACTGTCTAGTGGATGTTTTATAACATTACATTTAACCGAGATTTAATTATTATATAGTTGTTGTTATAAATCACTGGGGTATAAGAGTGGGACTTGTGTTATAAGGAAATAATACACTTTGTAACACACACACACACACACACACACACACAAACTGAAGTGAACTTCATGTTCTACCATAACTCGCCGCAGAGCTGCAGAACGATTATGCAACCCTTCACACCCTCACATCTGTGCTAAAATCGTTCCTGGGGGACTTTTTGCAGTTCCTGAAGATTCCTTTCCACAGTGTTTGTGGGTGTGAAAGTTACTCGTACAGAGTGGAGAACGTTGGAGTTGTGCGCAGAAGGTGACAGGGTTCTGCGTCATGCGTGGTTTTTATCGCTTGGGTGCAGGTTCCGGGAGATGGATGGATGGATGGATGGATGGATGGATGTAGGGGTTGAATGAGGATGCATGGATGATCTGGAATGGTGCAGCATGGATCTTTGTCATTGTGGAGCCATCTAGTGGGGGAAACTGTAACTGCAGCACTAATACTCAGTACAAGATCGGGCCAGTTAAAGTAACGACACTGACAAAGTGCCAGCTCTGTGTTTCATGATGCTGGATTGAAAGTGTGTTTTATTGGCTTAACAAATATGGAAACTCGTATTAAGAGACACTAGTAAAGAAAGCCACAGAGAAAAAAAGTTATAATAATAATAATAATAATAATAATAATAATAATAATAATAATTATTATTATTATTATTATTATTATTATTATTTTATTTCATTATTATTATTATTATTATTATTATTATTATTATTATTTTATTTCATTATTTTTATTATTATTATTTCATTATTGTTATTATTATTATTATTATTATTTTATTTCATTATTATTATTATTATTATTATTATTATTATTATTATTATAATTACTATTTATTTACAGTTTTTCCTTTCTCATTTCATTTGCCTTATATACATTTATATTGTTGTATCTTATCTTGAGCTTTCTTCTATTATTTATTCTGTCCTTTAATTAATAAATTTATTTATTTATTCATTTATTTATTTTCATGCTTCAATTATTTAATTCTCACTTGTCTTGCTTTTTTGTTTTTTTTTATTTTATTTAAACTCTTTTTAATTACTTTTTCCCTTTGTTGCTCACTTTCATTCTTTTCTCTCCTACTTGTCTTTTATTTGTCTTTGATTCTTCTTTTTACATTTCATCATAACTTTCCTGTTGTTCCTTTCTTTGTTTTTCACTTGCTCCCTCATTCCTGAGTGTATATTGTGTGTACAGTATGTGTGTATATATATTATATAATATTGTGTGTACAGTACAGTTCATGCATTTAGACTATTTTGGCCTTAAATTGATCAACGACTTCTTCCTGCAGTCAGTAGATGGCAGTGCTAGCTTCTGCTTCTCTCTCTCTCTCTCTCTCTCTCTCTCTCTCTCTCTCTCTCAGGACTCAAGATTAAAAAATTTAAAAGATCTCTGTGTGTGTGTGTGTGTGTGTGTGTGTGTGTGTGTGTGTGTGTGTGTGTGTGTGAGAGAGAGAGAGAGAGAGAGAGAGACACTTGAAGGCGCTTGTTGCAGCCTGGGGTGCAGTGCTGAAGCGTTCGTCCCATTCTGTGGAGCAGAAGTGCAGCGTCGCTCCATTATTCTCCAATTACCTGCATTAGGAGCCCCAGTCCCTCAAGAGCCAAAGGATTGTGGGTAATTTCATCAGGGGAAACAGATCAGGAAATAAACACTGCTTTTGGCATCTGAAATACACAAGGATATGGATCAGTTCGTGGATACAGAAAGTGTGTGTGTGTGTGTGTGTGTGTGTGTGTGTGTGAGAGAGAGAGAGAGAGAGAGAGTTTGTCTCCATAATGCTTAGTGGTCCACAAAAAAATGAAAGTCAGCATGTGGTTTAGTTCGTCATCCAACACTACTGGCAAAGAAATAACAGAGAGGGAGAGAGGGAGAGAGGGAGAGGGAGAGAGGGAGAGAGGGAGAGGGAGAGAGGGAGAGGGGGAGAGAGAGAGAGGGGGAGAGAGAGAGGGAGAGAGAGATAGAGAGAGAGAGAGGGAGAGGGGGAGAGAGAGAAAGGGAGGGAGGGAGACATAGAGAGAGAGAGAGAGAGAGAGCGAGAGATAGAGAGAGGGAGAGAGGGAGAGAGAGGGAGAGAGAGGGAGAGAGGGAGGGAGACATAGAGAGAGAGAGAGATAGAGAGAGGGAGAGGGGGAGAGAGAGAGAGAGGGGGAGAGAGGGAGAGAGAGGGAGAGAGGGAGGGAGACATAGAGAGAGAGAGAGATAGAGAGAGGGAGAGGGGGAGAGAGGGAGAGTGGGAGAGAGAGAGAGAGGGGGAGAGGGGGGGCACTCGTAGCTGTGTCATAAAACCACTCTCTTTCTCTCTAAAATGTTGTTATAAGTGTTTAATCAAAAGCAATATGTGTTTATGTCAATCCTGTAAAATAATAATAATATATATATATATGTTATATATACTGCTGTATGTCCCAGCTGAGTGTGTGTACACATTTACACTAATGTAAACCTCCACACCATCTCATCCACAGCTCACTGCGCGTTTGCATATGAAACTTACTGTGGAGTTTAAACTGATTTGTTCTATTACACTCACACCGTTTAGCACACAGCCTTATCCCCTGAGACTTACAGAGGAGCTCTGGAGTCTACGTCACACACACACACACACACACACACACACGTTAGCTCATTAGCACAGGGACTACATGCACCAGCAACATTTAGTGAAAACCAGACATGTTTTGGGAATTGGTTAAACCTTAATAAAAAACTAAAGAAAGTGTCCCGATACAAATCCATACAGGACAAATAAAATCAAAATCCTATGTTTATTAGCATGAGAGTTTTCCTTGTTCTTTGCAGCCTCACTGTTCATTTCGTTCGCACAGCTCCTTGTGCATGTGACCTTTCATGGATTTCGGTGGGTGTCACTACAAGCACACGTGCTTCACACCTTATAGGTAATCGACATGCAAAAGAATCTTCGGAATGTTTTTTTTTTTTTTTGCCTCATCTTGTCTTTACACAGAACTTTACTCCTGGGCTGAAACACTGATCCTCATTGTGTGTAGTAAAATATCATCATTGTTCAACGTACAGTATAAAGGATAATAAGAACTGATGAAGCAATAACTGCTGGAATATCTAATGGTGCACATACTGTACTCACTGTATGACAGTTATGCAGCGGTGACACTGGAGACTCCTTCCATATATGATAAATAAACCTCTCCTTACAGAATAACTCATCAAGCCATTTCTGTTTCTATGCATGTGGACATCTCCCAGACAAAGCCCTGTGAATTAGCGGTTACTATAGAAATGGGAACGCATTACCATGAGGACGCTTTCTCAGTCATCCTTAATGTTGACCTCTACTGTAGAGACGCTGCTCCTGTCAGTGATCATCTCTTTTTCTCTTTATTTTTAAACCTAATGCTATAATAAAATATTATCAGTTCAATTTGATGTGAGTTAAATTATATTGGATTACATTGCATTAATATAAAAAAAGAGAGATGAACACTTACCCCACCCCCGCACTTAATTTGTAAATGTAAGACAATTGCTCTATCAGTCTTTCTTGAGATGGTTAGATGTTTCGCTACATTATAGGCTGTATAATGATGGTGTGTGTCTGTGTGTGTGTGTGTAAATCCTTCAGGGGTTCAGTTAGATTGTGGAATGCTTTACTGAGCAGAGATAGATAGAGAGAGAGAGAGAGAGAGAGAGAGAGAGCGAGACAGCCGGTATGTATGATGGGGTTTGCATTGATCTCTTTGCGGTCGTCTCTCCTCCACACCAAGCTTCACCGTTCCCCTCTTCCTCCTCCGCTCTGTCTCTTTCCTCCACATATCATCCCTCACCCCCCCCTCTCTTTCTTATCCTTTCTTTGTCACTCCTCATCCAGCTGAAGAACAGAAGGAACACTAGATGAACTTTTCCTCCCATTGTGCAGCTTCAGCTCCTGTAGCACTGACCAGGCCACACAAACCCACTGAATAATGAGAGAGTGCGAGAGGGCAGGGATAAGAGACGGCGGGAATAAGAGAGTGCTGAAAAAGAGAAATAATTGGGGCCAAAGGTCATATAGTCACTAAATTCTCCCTATTTGCTCATTTTTTTTTTTTTCGTTTGCCAAATAATCACAACATGCAACCTGCATGGGATCTGTCCTTTCCCTGTTGTAGGATGTTATGAGTGTTCCATGGCTGAGTCCATCATGGGTACAGGTGCACAACTCTGATTGCCTCATCTTCATTTCATTCCATGAAGACTTTTGGATTTAGTTGAGTTATTGTAGGACTTATGGGGAAGTCTGGGTTTGGCTCAGTTCTTATGCGCTGGGTCTGGCGTTCAGGTTCTGGTTTGGTTGTTTGAGTCCTCATGTGACTGTTGCGTTAGGACATTGCGATTCTGCAGATTTGACTGTTTCAGATCTTACTGTGCTGTTCTAGTTTATCTACCCTATTCTTAGGTTGGACCATTTTTGATGAGATCAGATGTTCGGCTTTGCCTGAGCTATTGTAAGAATTCTTGGGCTGTTTGCGTTCCTCTTCAGCTGCTCCATCTCTGCGTGTATCATTTAGGGTTTAGATTTGGGCATTCCAAACATTATTGTTCTGTTTCAGTTATACTTGGCCTGTTGTTCTGGAACTTGTTGGCCTGCTCTAAGTCAAGTCAAGTCTATAATATATATGAGCTTTTAACTGGTACTGTATACACATTTTAATACAGTAGAAGACTTATAGGAGAACCAGACAAAATCTTAAACATCTACACCTAAACATCCAAATTTGTCCTATTCAGCTTCAGCTTTAGTGTGTGAGATGTTCTCTCTGGGTTAATTGTTCCTAGCTTGTCTGGCCGTTTGGGTATTTGGCCTAGAATTATTAGAGCAGATTTGTGTTAAACACCATGCTTAAGATATCAGATTAAACAGTGCAGACACATTCCTACAGAAAACTGGTACTAATCCAGGCCTAGCTTTTCTCACATGTGGTTTATATGACAGTGGATAAAATCCTAGATCCCATTTCTCTTGGGGAATACTAATGCATAGATCTTTATACTTTACTGATTAGCTATCATAGGTAAACATGTGAGGGTGTGGGTCACAGTAAGTGGCCAGGTTGTTAGAGGTTGGACATTTTCTTTCAGTTTTTTTTTTTTTAAGTCTCTATATGTTTAGAGTTCCCTCTAACTCTATTGGATAGGCAAGACATTTGGGTTTGACATGAACATGAGACACAGTACAGTTATTTCAATCGTCTTTACCTGATATTTAAATCTAGCGCAGATATGTCAACAATTTAGGGAATTTTTCACAGTTTTGATTGGGGCTATTGATTTTACCAATGAAGACAGCATTTGTTGATTAAAAAAAAAAAATCAAACATGAAAAATCCAATAAAAAAGATAATTCATTATGAAGCAAAACTATGATCCAAAACACACTGCTAACACAACAAGGGACTTTATTAAGGGTAGAAAGGTTAATAAGAGAAGGCTTTAGCCTGACCAAGTTAATCAGCAGAAATTAACATAACTGAGTAGCATTTCACCTTCTGAAGAGGGGACTGGATAACCTTGTATAACCTTATATAAAACACACAAGATCTGAAAGAAGCAACACTACAAGCCTGTAAAAGCATCATGAAGAAGAATGAAACAGTATAGTGATGTCAGTGGGTCACTGGATTGATGAAGTGTTAGGTGGTTCTGATTTACCTTAAATACACCATGTTTCTATACTTTTGCTCACCAAAAAATGTATATAGTCTCCCACCAAAATGGCCATGTTCTAAGTTGTCTAACACTTTTAGATGTGAATCAGAAAAAGCTAAAACTCTGATCTATAGTCTCCTGTACACCTTTTAATCTCTCAAACCCAAATTGTACATAAACATATACATCATGTCTCCGCAACAGCACTGGCCGCCAGCTCCCCTCCCTATAAGCACTAATGCACTAATGTGCTTTTACTGCTTCATCAGTGTCTCTCTGAGGATAAATATGTCAGACGAGATTCTGATTTAGACTGTGCTGCAAATAGCGTTCTAAACAGAAGCTCATACTGATAAATGTCTGACATTATTCTACAGGGCCTTAAAGCTGTAAAATATGATTGGGTTAATGTCATTTAGAATTAAACCGTTAACCTGGACAGTCATGACATTTAATAGTGCTATGCATTAGAGAAGGAGAAAAAGCATCGCCCACCTTTACGTGTCTAATGAGTCATAACGGCTTTGGACTTGCTCTTCATCGCAGGCAGAGACGGTGCAAATGCGGGTTGGAGAGCTTTGCAACTATGATAAACTAGTTTAATTGGACATCCTTTAATGTCCCAGTGATCTATTAAAATGTACATTAAATCTTTTATGTATTGTTATTGTAATCCATTGAAAGGGAAGTCTTTTAGGAGAATTTGCTAACGAGAGAGCGACTGACTGTAACAGCCGATCTCCAAAGCGTCCCATTTTTACAGTATGTGCTGTCGGGAGCCTCGCGGTTTGAACGCACAGCACATGAGTTATGCACTTTTACAGAGAGGCTATAATGCTTTGTAGCCTGACCTATACTTGTTTTTTATTAAAAACTTCTTTGGCTAATTTGCATCATGATGTCTGCGCTAATCCATTATTCAGCATCTGTGGCTTTGATTCAAAGAAGGCTATTGATTTCTGTGGCGCAGGAGTGTTGAGAGGACGAGGCTGTGGGTTTGTGGCTGTGTGGAAAAGGAGTAAAAGAAGCAGTTATTCTATGTGTTTGCAATATTCATTAACAATGTAGCATGGCAGTGCATTTACAGTACAGCGAACCCACCATCCTTACAGTATTTATAAATTCTTCATCTATACAGTATTTATGGATCTATAATTAATAATACATTTCTTTCTTTCATTACTTTTATTGTCTCCTTTTTCTTGTTTCTTTGTTTCTTTCTACAGACCGCTCATTCATGGGCAACACATATACACCACTATTACTGTACATTATCATTATCTCATACCTTTCTTAGGTTTTTCCTTTCTTATAATTAAACTTTTTATAATAATCTTGATAATTACTGAATTTATTTTATTTATTTATTTATTTATTCTACAGCAGGAGTCACGGATGATGTTTTGAGCTGATCACAGCTACATTTTCTCCTTCCTGGGTCGTTTGATCTGTGATCCGTGGCTGCAGGTTCTGTATCGTGTTTAACCACATCAGCGTAGCATGAATGTCGAGTTTATTCAGAAGCAGCGAACCGGGCGCCTCAGCTCGTACTCACTCTTTTTTTTTTTTTTTTTTTTTGTTCCTCCCATTTAAGTGGAACCGTTCCCAATTACATTTCACTTTCCTACTTGTCTGGTCTTAATGAAGACGAAAAGCTTTGGTACACTGTTTCCACTTAATTAGGCCCTATTTACCCGAGGTGTGAGTGAAGAAAAGGAGTTAATACTCTCGCTTTCTTTCCCTTTCTCATCCTTCCCTTCATGGTTCTCACTCTAATTCACAATCATAATGACTCTCCTCCCTCACTTATCTCTCACACACACACACACACACACACACACACACACACATGCAGTGGTGTTTGATTCATTAACACGTCTGCGTGGAGCGTGCCGGGGAGTGAGCGTGAGCCCGATCGATGTGGCTCGGCCCCCGAATCTGTTCTTTATCATCTTAATATGATTCTCATTGACGAAACGCTTTCTCAAAATGCCATGCAGGCTGCACTTTTACATATTTCCCCCTTCATGGCATACGACACCCATCTACATATCATACACACCTACACACATATACACACACACCACACATACACACACACACCACACATACACACACACACACACGCCCACACCAGTGAAACTGTAAGAGAGAAAATATTAAGAATATAATAAGAAATAATGATGGAAATGGGTAAAAATCTCCCACCGGTGTGTAGACTTTTCCCCTTTCTTTCTTCTTTCTTTCTTTCTTTCATGCTCTCACTTACTATCCTTTGCTTGATCACTGTTTTCTTCCTTTATTTAAATTTCTCTGTTTAACTTAATCATTTCTTTTCAATTTTAACGTATTCCTGGTGTATTTTTATCTGTGAGAAACAGAAGTGTGAGCGATACAGCTGTATCATTCCCATTAAACAAGGAATCAGTTTTTGACAGTAGAGAGAAGGGCTGGGGTGGGAATGATTTTCGGACCAGTAGTGTTGTCTGAGCCTCCCACATGTGCGCTTGAGATGTCTACAACAACAATTCTAATGTTTAAACTCTTTTGACTATTCATGTTAAAATGTATTACACAGTAGGCGTGCAGCAACACTTACGTGGGCTTGCTGCTGCCCCAATACAATCTTTACGTTCATCTTCCTCTAAACCCTTTCTCATCTTTTATCTGGACTTTTCCATTCTTTTTCTTTTCTGGCAATCTATATTGATTAAAGCCAAAAGGCATCTCTAGTCTAAATGTAAACCTGTACATTTATCATATGACCCGTCTAGAATCAGAAGACCAATTAGGGATCTCTGAGAGACGCTCTTATTGCCTCCTGCATGGGTAGACAGGGGCATGATCAATACATGTGTGTGAGTGGCTCAGAGCACAGCTGCCAGTAGCCTATGCTGCAACAAGTAGTTCTAAATTATAACACTAACATGAAATGTATTGCAATGCCAACCTGTGCCCTGCTGGGAATTCTTCGGGTTCTCACCAACAGCCACTTTGGCACTAGAGAGAGGGAGAGAAAAATATTAAATTTGCTGACATTCTGATAAAAGTTAAAGCAAATAAAACAATTTATCATGTATGTGGTTTGGGCCCAGGCATGAGAAAGCTTTATAGATCATCTCCACCATAATGTTCTTTATGATACTCTCCTTTAGCTCATATTACAATACAGCACATTGCACATCTTCTTTACACAATATTTACAGCAACACACTACAGATATACTTTAGACATAACACACATGTCTAACGTTTTAGACTTTATACATAGATTAGAGTTTACATTTTTACACCAGCTTAGTAAACATCTACTTTACACCTAGTTTACAACAGCAGATTAAACACTTACTTTAGCAAATACCTTACAGTAACATAATAAACATATACCTAATTATTTTTTTTTCTAGCAGCACAGTAAACATTTATTTTTTCACATATTTTACATCATCTCAGTAAACATCTGCTTTACACAAACTTCACAGAAGCAAATTGAACATCTACTTTACACACACCACCACATTTATGGTCCACTTTACACATCCTTTACAACAGCTCAGTAAACAACGTCTTTACACATTATTTACAGCACTTTAGTAAACATCCACTTTACAAATACTTTACAACAGCTCAGTAAACGTCTTTTTTACAAATACCTTCCAGTAGCTGTGTAAACATCCACTTCACACATTTAATTGCAAAATGACATAAACCATTCCTTTTACACATACTTTACAGAAGTTCAGTAAACATCTACTTTACAAAATATTTACAGTGATTCAGTAAACATTAACTTTACACATACTTTACAACAGCTTAGTAAACATCTTCTTTACAAATACCTTCCAGTAGCTGTGTAAACATCCACTTTACACATTATTCACAGCAGTTCAGTAAACCTCCACTTCACACATTTTTTGGAACAGTACATACGCCATTCTCTTTACACATACTTTACAGCAGTTCAGTAAACACCACTTCACACATTATTTACAGCAGTTCAGTAAACATCCACTTTACACATCCCTTACAGCAACAAGGCATCAGCGGTTGTACAAGAAGGCATGATCTAAGCTTGCTACGTTTGTCCTGTATGGCGCAGAAGGTGAACAATGTTCTGTCCTGATGGAAAAACTCTTCAAGTTCTTTGGGGCGAGGTGGGCAGGTACAGAAGGATCCCTCCAGGGGTTGGCGTCATTCATGGTGGCTTCCGATGCTGATAATGGGCTCTTCGAGAATCTTATTGCAGCAAATGAGGTGTAGCCAGTATCGAACACATCTGCGTCAGGCCCAGATGGGTTGGAGAAGCAGGATATTCACTTTTGGGATCCTGAATGCGAGAAGATGTCATATTTTTATATATATTTTACACTAGCACATCGACCATCCACTTTACACATAATTTGCAGCAGCTCAATAAACATGCACTTTACTCATGCTTACATACATACAGCAACACATTAAACATCTTTCTTACAATAGCACATTGACCATCCAATGGAAAGGCACTTCACAGCCATGTACTGCACGTCTCACTCACATATGCTTACGTCTATATGTGCACATGTATGTTTGAGCATGACCAACCACTTATGCAGTATTTTAATCACTGGAGAAATTTTAATAACTTGTCTGTGTAATGAAAAATGGACACACACTACCTGCTGCAAACACTGTAATAAATCTTACAGTCCAGCGCTGACATGCTGCCTAATGCCCATGAATCACAGCACTGAGTCCTGAGAAATGACAGCTATTACACTAATGAATGGCCTGATTAATACAGGACATTAAAGAAAGGGCTGTGGACAAGGGAGATCGGAGACACAAACCACCCACTGCTATGGCACGTGGTCCCTGGCCCCCAATCCCCCTACCCCAAACACACACTGTTAACTATATTCCAACAATCTAGTGCTGAAAACTGATTGTACACGTTGACAATTTGTCTTCTGTAGTATGTTCTCAAGAACAATGATAGTCATGCAAGAAAGAAGTATTGGGTTCTTGCAGGAAAATCCTGTCTCGAGAAATGTTGTGTTCATATCAGTAACTACTTTACGGCACCTAACTTTACACATACGTACTACAATATTCCACATCTAATTAGTACCTACCGAATAGAAGCACACTACTTGTTGAAATTCATGCATATAAAAAAAAAAATATATATATATAGTGCTTCTTTACTTGGTTGCAAATCTATATTGCGTTCTTTTTTTATACCCAGGACACTACATCCCCATGCCAGCAAAGGTTAATACTTTCTGAATACTAACCACTTTTTCTTCATTTCCTCTTTAAATAATTTTATTTTTTTATTATATAAACCAAATAAGAAAAATATGAATCTCTGTGTTTGTTTCATGTGTCTAGTTATCGGTTTCGTCAATCTTGCTGTGCTCTACAGTTGTTCTTTGGGTTTGTTCTTTGTCTGAATTCTTCATGAATTTCTGTCTTTAACTCTTATATACTTAGACTGATTTCACATTGTCTATTGGATTTTATTAATAAATCCACCAAACCCCTCCTCCCATACCAGCACATGGACGTACACATCTCCTGAGTCCTGTTCATTACAGAAAATAACCGATGGCAGTCTTCACCATCACAATATAATTAAATCCATAAATAACTTTCCAACCCCCAGGTTATGTCATACTGTAGACCCCAGTAAAATAAGTGTGTTTATGGAATAGCACAGCTGCATTTTATGGCAACACCATTCACATGTGGCTTCGTTGCTTCTTTCACATGCTTAATTTTTAGTGTCTCAGCAATTAGTGTGTCTCCAGTCAGTCTGAGAGAAGCAGCAGTTTTTAATTACTTTTGATGAATGACTAATTGCTTATGCCATGATCCCAGTGCTCCCAGTATACACTTCATTTACAGCTGCTGTGTGTCCACAGGGACACAATCAATACACACACTGGTTTAGAATCTGGGTGTGTGCCAGAACGTATAAATGTTCATAAACATAGCTCAACACAAACACACACATACTGTACACAAGGGCTGCATAGTGGTCTGGGCCGAAGCCAAGTCATGTTAATATGGATTTATAAATATAAAAAGTCTGAATCCTAGCCAGAATATTTGTATATGCTGATCTTTCATATTATCACAACCACGTGCCAGAAGACCTCTGAAGGTGTAACCATGGTATGGTGTAAGCAGCAGTTCCATAAGGTCAAAAAAAATTAAGGTTTGGCCTTCAAGGATCATAATTGTTTCTCCAGCACATCTCATTAATACTTGATTGGATTGAGATCTTGGAATTTTTGTCAACAGCAGTTTGTGCTACTATAGCTTTTTGTTGGGATCAGACCAGGCAAGTGTGTAGGCCCAGTGAGCTTTTGTTAGGTAATAACCATTGAATACTAGGACACACCCCACAAGACCTGCTGATGGCCATCACAGTTTGGCTGTTAAATCCTTACACTTGTGCATTTTTCCTGCTTACAACACAACAATTTAAAGAACTGACGTTCAGCTTGTTTCCCTTACTGCCCTTCAATGTTATTTACTTCACCACTTAGTGGTCTTAATATTAAGACTTCTTATTGTTTATTTTCATATTATTTTAATAGAGTGTCTATATAGAGGGGCGTGTCTATACTGTAAGTTAGATGAATGGGTGTGTTTGGAAGTGGGAGAGCATGAAGGGGTAGTGTAGTACAGTACAGTAGTGTAGAGTATTTGAGAGGGAGCGATTGACATTTCTTTGAGTCTGAGAGGTATGAGTGCCTTTGAGCTGATATTTTAAGAATATATGAAGTTAAAGTTACACTCGCCATTTATTTTCAGAATTCTCAGGGAATCATCACAATCATGATAGTAACGGCTTTTATTCTACTCATAAGACTCCATGACAGTAAGGAATTTTGTCTTATTTAAAGGACAGTGGAATAACCTTTGCTCTCTCTCTCTCTCTCTCTCTCTCTCTCACTCTCTCTCTCTCTCCCTCTCTCTCTCTCTCTCTCTCTCTCTCTCACTCTCTCTCTCTCTCACTCTCTCTCTCTCTCTCTCTCCTGTGTGTATTACAGGCCCAAGACTAGTGTATGTGTGAGTGTGTGGAGAAACAGTGAGTGAATCTTCGTGGATTGGCCTGCTGTACATGGAGACTCCCATCTGGACAGGTCAGTCACTGTGTGTGTGTGTGTGTGTGTGTGTGTGTGTGTGTGTGTGTGTTAGAGAGAGTGAGAGACGAAAGAGATTGAGACAAACAGACAGTTAGACAGACAAAAGGACAGACAGACATTTGATTGATGCTTTTATAAAGAACTATGTGTGTGTGTGTGTGTGTGTGTGTGTGTGTGTGTGTGTGTGTGCGTGTGTGTGAGCGAAGTTAATGTTGCATGTTTCCTCTAAGATTGATGGATCTCTGCAGTTGCGCATTAAGGAGAGGAATATGCTTACTCCCCAAAGACCATCTTTCTTTCCGTCTGTCTCTTTTTTTTCTTACACGCACACACACACACACACACACACACACACACACACACGCACACACACAAAACAAACCATCTACCACTGCTATGTGCACCTCCAGTTTATGCAGATGATGTAGTACTGCTACACACACCTCAGGGTTATGCAGTCGTCCTACTTCTACACTACGCGTCCTTTACAGTATGATCTAATACCACATACCCCACGGTCACTGCAGATGAAATTAACCACAGTCAGACCCTGTTCATGGTAACGACTTTGATTTGCATCAAGCATAATTTGTAAGTAACCATATGACGAGATTTGCAGCTACAAAGTTGCGGAGACACTACCACTTTATGCGGTTGTGAATTACCAACGTCAAAATGTGGGAATTTGATTGCTATTGTCTCCCCAAGGAACCATGGTACAGAGCTGGGAACTGCTTGATGTAGAATCATTATGTGTCATTTATACATGCATTACCCTTCAGCCAGCTTTGGCACAGATTACTGAAACAAATGTATGCAAATAGGAAAAGCAGCGCTCTTGTAGTAATGGATGAATGAAATGCCAGATGCAATTCCTCAGAGATTCTGGTATGATATATGATGTACATCCACGTGCTGTCATTGTACAGTACGTACAGGTTTCAGGCAAAATGCTCTGTTGGAGGAGCAGGATTTACAAGTAAAAATAGATGAAAAAAAAAAAACCAGAAAGAAATTTCAATACATAAAGGGAAAAGATCTATCTTCATGCCTCATATCGTATTGCATTTGCTAATGGTGGATTTGCATGAAGTCGTTTGCTAATAAGTTAAGCCTTTATTTGTCACATATACATTACAGCACAGTGAAATTCCTTCTTTGCATATCCCAGCGTAACTGGGGTCACAGCGCAGGGTCAGCCGTGATACAGCGCCCTTGGAACAGTTAGGGTTAAGGGCCCAACTGTGGCAACCAGTAACCCAGGGCCTTAGCGCTTTGAGCTACCACTGCCCCATTGCATGCGAAAAAAAAACAAAAAAAATACTTTACAAGTTTCTTGTATTTCCATTTAAAGACACGATCTTCCCTTTGGACAATATCTAAACCCTACAGAAAATCTAGACATACAGCATAATTGACAATCACCAAATCCCAGCTGTAATCTGTGAGTGGATGAAGTGGATTTAATTCGAAAGAACCAAATCTGGTTGCATACTCTGATGTTACATGTGTTAGTTTGACTCATAGTGGTACTCAGTCTAATTAATTTCATCAAAGTTATGCTGGTGATCCACTCCACATTCATTGACTTTCTAAAAAACTACAAATATATATTTGATCTTCTGGCTACGTACACATCATGGTTACGCACATGAGTTATAACTACACATATCATACCAGTGCTGTGAAACAATCTCCTGTTGCTAACCCCACTTCAGAGTGATGTGGATGATCTGCTTCAACTACACACACATCAAGATTATACAGCTGATGTGCTCTTACACTCATCATGGTTATGCAGAGATCTACTGTAAGTTTACAAACCAAAAAACTGAACAACAACAAATCCTGGAAAAGTTTTTATTATACCCAGCTGGAATGAATGCTAACATTATTCTATAATTCATAAATGCAGTGACACAAGTTCAGCCTCATCGTCAAGCAAGTGGGGGAAGTGGCACTCTGGAAAAAAAGGGGAGGAAATGTGGTGTGGCATGGCAATAATGTTAAGAAGGTGGGACCGTAGGGAAAGCATCTCAGGCAGGCATAAGGGGAAGGAAGATGATCACAGGAAATCAAAGTGGAAGGAAGATGATCTCAAGAGTTGGCACAGAGATGATCTCAGCCAGGCAGGGTGCCAAAGGAATGATCTTACTGTAAGCAGACAGCATCGGAAGGTCCCCTGATTCCAGTGGGGTGTAGAAGGGAGGCTTCCTTCTTGTTTCCTAGTTTGGATACCAGTGAAGAAACCACCTCATTGACCCCATTTGGGAGCCTGTCTGAGGAAGTAATTTTGTCTTACTTTGGGCTATTTGGTGCTGAAGAGCCACAGTTGTTGATGACTCTGATTTGGATCCAACTCTGATCCACATTGCTGTGAGATGAGACACAGAGTAAATAACAAACTCAGACTAGGTGCTCATTTTTAGTGATGTGTAATGACAACGCCTGGTTGGGAGAGCTGTAGTTCAATGTCTTTAACACCATTTTATATGACGTGTTTTATATATTTATTTTGTTTTGTTCTGTTGTTGCATGTGTAGTAATACAGGAATGACAGTTTTATAGACATGAGGCTGTAATTTGCTTTTTTTTTTTTGTCTTTGTGCTCATTTGAAGGAGGCCTTGCTTTGGACATACACACACATGTAGACACATAGACCTAATTTTTCCTCTGCAGTAATAGGGAGAGAGAGAGAGAGAGAGAGAGAGAGAGAGAGAGAGAGAGTGCTGACTGAGGCATTTGCTGTGAAACGCCCATTACAGAGACCATAAATTTTGCTGTGGCTCTCCAGGGCTGCCTGTGTCAGCAATGAGAAAGAGAGAGAGCGAGAGAGAGGAGAGGCTAGAATGCATATAATATTTAAAATTTGAGGGCGCAACATCAATAGAACTTTTTCTACAAAGACATTTTGTATAAACGAAACAAAGACATGCTTATTTCCACATTTAAGGAAAAACAGCAAACAATTTGATGGAAGCTGTTGGAAATGTTCTCTGAATCTGGTGCGACTGTCAGACCTTAAAGCGATCAAGCTTAAGTGGGTGATTATTGTCCATCTACTTCTTGAAAGGTCCCAGGATCAACCCCATCAACAGCAGGTTGTCATTGTTGGGCCCTTTTATCAAGGCCCCTATCAAGGCCCCTAATTCTCAACAGATGTACAGTATAGTTAGGTAAAATGTAAGTCGCTCTGGATAAGGGTGTGTGCCAAATGCCATATTGTAAAGGTGGTATTATTATTATTGTTGTTGTTGTTGTTATAAAAATAATTTAAAAAAATCCAGAATCCTGAATTCTAGTCACACTGAACAGATGGTGGATTAGGATTTCAGCATGAGAAAAACGTGTAAGGAGACCATACATCCAGGCTTGGACACCAGTCCATCTCAGTCCACACTCACTTACACCTGGGGGTAATTAATCATAGGGAATTTATCTAACAGTAACCCAGAGCGATGGGAAGACCATGCGAAACTGAGCTTGGTGTCATACGTCATTATTGAACATAAAAAAATACAAATTGGATGAAGTCTAATGAGTAAATAGGGCACATACTGGACTTCTAAGCAGTGTGAACTGTTGGTTCTGTGTCTTTAGCATTGTGCATTCTGTCATATATATACAGTATATAGGGTGTGTCTGTGTGGTTGTGCAGGAAGTGATAAATGTGTTCATTCACACACCACTGCACAACAAGTGTGTTCATTTTAGAGCATTAAAAGGGGGGAGGAACCGAGACGGTCTTGCAGTCTGTTTCACTGCACCCACACGTATGCATACACGCGCACACACACACACGCACGCACGCACGCACGCACACACACACACACTAGCCATGGTGACATCGACCCAGGTGTTCCCCAGCAGGATTAACGGCAGGGGGCTTTACCTCTTCTCTCTCTTTCTGTATATGTCTGTGTGTGTGTGTGTGTGTGTGTGTGTGTGTGTGTGTGTGTGTGTGTGTGTGTGCACATGTCAGCCATTCACAATATGCTGCAGAGTGATATGGAGGTTCTGCAAGGCTTATTCTACTGTTTAATGACACACACACACACACACACACACACACACACACACACACACACACACACACACCTTATCTACTAAACTACAGCTTATTCCATATTCATTTTCTCCTACTTGCTTCTTTCAAACCTAACTTTCAATTATACTTGTCTCCCAACACACACACACACACACACATACACATACACACACACACACTTACACACATGCACACACACACACATAGATATCAATAATAGATTTTTTTTTTAACAATTTTTTCTTCACTAAAGATTAGAAGAAGTTCTAGGAAAGTTTTTTTAGACTCACCTACGCACATGGAACCAAATATTAGCCCATCCGGTTTAACCCCACACACAAGCCAATACAGCATAAACCACCAAAAGGTCAATGCTGGCCACGATAGGAAGGCACCAAGACACTCAGGTCAAAACAAAGCTGGCTTGGTGACACAAAGGGAACCTAAAACCTTTGTGGTTATGGTGTTAGTAGTTTTAAAGTTTTGGCTGATTGATATACAGTATGGCTATGTAACAATAGGGCTATGCAAGGAATACAAAAGCCCTGAGGATACTGGACCATAGGACAATAAGACACTAGGACACTAGACCCTGTAAAAATAAAGCCATAAGAACAAAGGATTATATAAACATAGAGAATAACAAAAACAATCTACAGCCAGGGAATATGGGGAAATGTAAATAATAATAATAATAATAATAATAATAATAATAATAATAATAATAATAATAAATATTAAATGTCCATACTTCCTCTGACTTTGAAAACATGTCACCAGGAACATAGAGTACACAAATCAACCATAACATTTTGGGTTCTGCTTGTTGTCGTGGGCAGCTTTGGCCCCTCACGCTATGGCTGCACAGGTTCCGTAGTGTTTGGTGTCTTTTCTTACTGGACCCCATTAACAGCTGACTATGGTGTTCTGGCTCCCATCTATTCTGGACAACATTGACTTTTTGGTGATTTGTGCTGGACTGACTTTTCTGTGCGATCAGACCAGACAGATTTGACTTTGATGCTCACAGGCATGGGTAAGTCACCCGTTTACTGGTGTATAATTAATAATAAATGCTACTTATTTCACCTGACAGTGGTGCTAGTGTTACATTTACATTTAGCCATTTGGCAGACGCTCTTATCCAGATCTTATCTCATTACACATCTGAGCAGTTGAGGGTTAAGTGCCTTGCTCAAGGGCCCAACAGTGGCAACTTGGTGGTTGTGGGGTTTGAACCTGGGATCTTCCGAACCGTAGTCCACTGCCTTAACCACTGAGCTACTCCTAGCCCCACAACCAGGTTACAGCTGATTAGTGTAGAAGGTCCTAAAAACTGGAAGCTGTTCGCTAGGAAATTCTAATCATGAAAGTGAACATTTTGCATTATATTATGGAAATCCCGCAGCCACCAAGACTTTACTGGAAGACTTTATATTAATTCATAAATATTAAGAAGTCTGTTGTGTTCCATCAGTTGTGAAACTACCTAAAAATAATTCACTACGCATGAGTTTCTCACCTTGTTTTTAAATAATTTTGCAAGTAAATGGTCGAGTCTTGATATACGAGTACCAAGTGTCATTAAGTATCATATGGCATGCATGCGCTTCTTGTTTAGACATGTGTTCGCAACTGAGCCAAAGGTTCTTCTCTCTCTCGCTATGCGGAATTGTGGGTAATCGTCTCCCATGCTCAGTCTCAGAGCATGTGCGTCCCTCATATAGTCAACATCAAGACAAGTGTACAGTTGACCATAAAACTGTGAGCACATGTGTGCGCGTAAAGAATCTTTTATTCTGTGTTTGTATGTGTGTGAGGAGGAGGAAGGGGGAGAAGTTGGCTGCTGTGTAGGACAAATTTTACACACACACACACACACACACACACACACACACACACACACACACACACAAAACAGTTTCCCGATTAGAGACTCACCCGCATTCTTGTGTGAGAGTGAGTCTCTATTCGATAAACTGGTGTGTGTGTGTGTGTGTGTGTGTGTGTGTGTGTGTGTGTGTGTGTGTGTGTGTATGTGAAAGTCATCCTCCACAGCAACTTCACCCCCCTTCCTCCTCCTTTCCTCACCTGTCCTCTCTTTGGTCAATGACTACTGCCACAATTCTTTTCAAAGGTAAAGTGTAGGTTACTTTGTTTTATTTTGACTTTATATTTTGTATTACTTATTTTTATATGAATATTTGTGAGTTGTGGAACAAATCATCAAAGTTTTTATTGTTTCTTATGGGTGAAATTCGCTTTGATATATGAGTGTTTTGATATTCAAGCATGCCACTGTATAATATTTGTTTAACATTTCTATTTTCTGAGGTTCTACATTGGGTCAGAGAAAAAGGGACCCATGGACTCGAGCACTAGATTTTTTGTAGGTCACTCCTGTTGCTTGCTCTTCCATCCCCATGTTTTCCCAAGACATGAAATTCTCTTGCATGACTCTAGCAGATCAGTAATAACTTTCTCCCCTCACACAGTGCTGTCAGTTAGCGACCGACGAGTGTCAAAAGGACTCAGCTAATACCCAGAATGCAAAGCAGGGGGCGGAGGTAATTGCTCTGAGAACTGCTCTGATTGTGGCTGATGGATTGAGAGGAAACAGGCACTGATTAACGAGCACCACTTGCCGTTGACGCGAGTGGAAATTAAGCATTTAGGTTTAAAAGCGACATTTGTCACCTTCTGGCGATTCAATGGAGACATTAGTCAAAGAGTTTGGGGTGGGGATGTTGCGTCTACTGTACAGACACGAGGACTGAATTCTTAATGAGGACACGCTAATGATGGTGCAGTAGTGCGCGATCGCTGGGTGTGGAAAACGGAGTCAGCGTTTAATTTTTCAGCGGCTTATTGAAGGAAGAATTTCAGCCAAAAATGGAATGAAAATAACGTATCTGATCGAAAGTTATAATTAGACTCAATACCGCAGCACTGTTTAATTCTCTTCAGTTCTGATTGAAGGTGTTGATTAACTTTATCTTACAGCAGCTCTATAAACTAGTGTTCTAGCCATTTATGGTTTATATAGTAACAGCTCATTAATGGTGACAGATGCACTTAATAATTCAAGCGTAAAAATAAACTTTATTTGTTATTTAAAGTCTTTTTATACCAGTCAAAGATAATGCTCTCCTGAAGCTCTTCGGGAGACAGAAATCTACATTAAATTGCTGGTTCTAAGCTCCCATTGCTTGTTAGCCGCATTATGCTTGTAGCTTCAGGCACTGAAACTGTTTTGTGGGAAAATTCTGTACAATTGATTAATTTGAATTAGCATAATGATACTGTAATGCCAGGATGTAATATCAAGTGTGTGTGTGTGTGTGTGTGTGTGTGTGTGTGTGTGTGTGTGTGTCCGCTGAACTTAATCCCTCCCTGAATGACCTTGCCCAGTAATGTGAGCAGCTGTGTGTGGCTGTTTGGTTCTGCTGTGGTGCTCCACATTTCCTATCTGGCTGCATTAGCAAAGCCTTCAAGTGTGTGTGTGTGTGTGTGTGTGTGTGTGTGTGTGTCAGATTCATGTAAGCTGGTCCAGTATCAGTCGATAGCAGCCAATTTAGAAAATCAGCCAAGTTTGCAACAGATCCATTGAAGCGACATCGGAAATAAAAGACGGATACACAGTTTGACGCAGTGGGCTACTTGTCATCCTGGGACAAACCTGTGGAGAGAAAGAGAGGCAGGGATCGAGGCATAGACACTAAAGTAAGCGTTTTAGAGTGCTAGATATGTTACAGCACTTTAGCTAAAGCAACTAAAAGACTTGATTTTCACATTAAATTAAGCTTCTCATCTCATCTCTGGCACTTCAGCCAAAACTAAAATATTATTGAATAAAAAACTGGGATCATCAGAATAACATAGCGGGAGTTTGGGATTGTTTGCAAATCTCTTTATTTTTGTTCAGTGATTTTTTTTTCTACATTCCACAATAATACTGGGAATTTCAAAACTATAAAATAACACATATGGAATGTTCATTTAGAGTTACCAGCCTTAGAAATGACCAATTAACAAACAGCCCCTCAGATTAAAGCCATTATGATAATCTGACATGGACATAATATTCTGGCATGAGAGGAGTTGCCACCATGCATAGTTCTTAATAAAATGCCTGTAAAAATTCACAGGTCAAAATTTAGAGCTCTCGTCTAGATGATGGTGGTGGCAATTCAAAGACTGCCTTTCCTTTGCTAGATCCGTTTGAATGCCTGATGGAGAGATGACCTAGAAATAAGTTGGATTCTTGGTGGAAGTCACACTTTTTGGCTTTGACATAGAGCTTGTTCTCCATCAGGCATTGCAGACCTTGGCGCCCATGTACTTTGTGTTCCTTTAGTGAATGGGAGAAGATCAGGATGTCAGCAAGGTAGGCAAAAAAAAAAGATGTTCAAGATGTCTCAAAGGACATCGTTGATGAGAGTTGAGAGTAAAACTGCCAGGGCATTACTGTAGTTAAGCCATAAGGAACGTTGAAGGTTGGGGTGTTAAAGGAGTCTTCAAGGGTATTCATGATGTGGGACTGGTTATTATAGGTCAGGATTACAGAAAACAGGGTTGGGGATATACGTAAAGTCAAACAAAGTCTAGAATCATAGTCATAAAATGAGATCAGTGGTTGGTGATCAGAAATTCAAGAGAGCAAATGTCCAAAACGGGAAGCGTGGTTTGAGATAAGAAGGTCAAGGCAGGTGAGATTGTTACAATATTGGGCATGAGGGCATACAGTAATGTTTGATGGTGTGTTTAAATAGATGAAGATGATGGACTGAGATAGGGAACAGGTATGCACGAGGCAGAGAATGGGAAGGCAAAAAGGAAGGAGTGGAGCGTAGTGTGGATCAGAGGCACAGGTGATCATGGCTTGGCTCGCGATTTGGGCATACCATGACAGAATGTTCATGAGAACAACTGCAGTAATTGTCATTCACGAATATGAATATACTGCCTTCTTTATAGCATTTGCGTCATTCAAATATTTTATTGTGTGGCCAAGAGTCTCGCTTGTACTGTAACTGAAGTCTGGTCAATACTTTTTATTCCTTTATTCATCTTCATTCCCAGTTTGACTTGTATGTACATGCCTGTTGTGTTATAATGGGTTAAATCTATTCTTTATATATCTGGTACTTGCACTGGAAGTTCTGTCACAGACATGTCACAGGTGTTCCTCACCTCACAGGCAGAAGTAAGGGCTAATAAAACATTCAAGCAGGATAAGGAGAAAAGTGAGTTTACCACACACTCCATTTGCCGATAATGGTTATATGCAGGCATCAGGATGTACACATGGGTGGATCCATGGGTGAACCTCATGTACGCAGATGGAACCACAGTTTTTTTTTTTCTCTCTTTGATATGCTTCCACTAGTTTTTAATAAAGGCTGAAAATTATTTTTTTTGATAAAGGACAGGGTGACCCATCACTGAGCCCCATCATTCTATCTCTGAGGTGGAAAGCTTCCACCTTTCTTTCACCCTAATCTCTCTAATGAGTCTAAATGTCACATCACAATTAGTCAAAGGCATAAGACATAACAAAATGCGTTTACTCGGGTAATTAAGCACAGATACAGTATTGGCTAGCTAAACAACTAGGTTAAATGTTCTTCATGTCACAAGCTGAGCATTGGATCACCAAGCTGGTAATATCATACCTTGACACAGTTACACATGGAAAATCAAATCAATATTTTTTTGACATTACAGTGGTATGACAACTGAATTACTTAATGCTGCTGTGTTAATGATGATGTCACCAGATAGGTACAGTAGGTCAGTAATAGTAAACGCTGTGGGAATAGAATGAGTGAAAGGGAGAGAGAGAAAGAAATAGATAGAGAGAGAGAGAGAGAGAGAGAGAGAGAGTCATATGGGGAAAGCAATTAGGAGTGAATGTAAAGAGGAAAAAAAGAGCATAATAAAGAGGATATTACTGTGTGTAAGGGAGAAGGAGGTGTAATATGGAGTAGTAGGTGAATGGAGAGGGAAAGATAGACCTGACAGGGAGAAAGAGAGAGAGAGAGAGAGAGAGAGAGAGAGACCTGGCCCTCTGTGTCACACACCAGCAATCTCCACTTTTGCTGTCAATGGAAATCTAATTGGCCGAAAAGCGATCAATGGAAAGTAAATTGGTTTTTCTATGGAAGCAGGCAAGATCCTCGCATCTGCAGTGATGATCTGCAGCACCACCATCTTTAACTTGGAGAGAGAGATAGAAAGAAACAAACAGACATACAGAGAGAAAGATATACAAACAGACAGAAAATGCATTTTTAGGTTTTTAGTTTTTTTTTTCTTATTATAACAGAATATCTCAAATCTGTTAATTTAAACAAATTATGCATTTGTTACACATTAAATGAAAAAAGATATATATATATATATATATATATATATATATATATATATATATATATATATATATACAAATATCACTTTATGTAATAATATAACTACTACTACTACTACTAATAATAATAATAATAATAATAATAATAATAATAATAATATGAAGCTGCTATTTTGCTATTCTCATTAATCTATCATACTATTTTACTATTTACTATAATCATTATTTTATTTAAAAGCGTTGATGGTTCAGCTGTAGGTTTTTTTACCAGAAGGCCTGGGTTCAATTCCCACTCAAACCCCAACCACTGGATGCAGTGCCAGTCCCAAGCCTGGATGCAGTGGGAGGGTTGTGTCTGTCAGGGCCTCTGGGGTAAAATAAGCATGTATGTGTGGTTGTGTGTGTTCATACCAGTGACACCCGGATTATCTTGACACCATCCAGCTAATCCATTCCTCACCACACACACACACACACACACACACACACACACACACACACACATACACACACAATTCATATATGTGGTTTGATAAGATGTGTGTGACATGAGAGAGCAAGTTGTTTGTGGTTAACCTCACTTTTATCAGTTTTATCAGTGTCTAATAATGGTATTGTCAGTTGTGTGTGGTGTGGTGCAACTCAGGGTGTGTGTGTGTGTGTGTGTGTGTGTGTGTGTGTGTGTGTCTAGTGCCCACATGATTGAACATTCATCATATTAACAAAGTTAAATACTGCAGCAGTCAGCTCCTCCTCCTCTCTCTTTCTCTCTCTCTCCCTCACACACACACACACACACACACACACACATACACACACACACACACACACACCGGTGCTCATCACAGCTCATTCATCCGACCATTACAACAAAGAAAAAGTGTTATGTTGTCACGAAACCCAACATGATTTAAGGACTAAGAGAGGATCAGCTGCTGCAGGCTGTAGTTAAAGACTAAAACACAACACAGGTGCTGTAACGATGGAGAAGAATTATTGTTACAGATCAAAACTTTGTTATTTTTCTACAACAGTACATCACGAGGTGCTAGCATCAACCTCAGAGATGGAGGCTTGTGCAGCTATGTCACATTGTCACATGATTTGTGTGGCTACAGCCATCTCACTGTATAACGTGGATAACATTTTACAATAGTTTCCAGTTTTCTATGAGTATTGATGGATAGATGGAGGTTAAAAGTATGTTTACATTCAGGTTTCTGTCTCCAAGACATTTTATTAATTATCTGACTAAAACCTTCTGGCATTCAAGCTGTTATGATGGACTAAACAGCCAATAATTAAATTTTATTATGCTTAGCCTTATTTGGGAAAATATCTCAGGCATTTTTTTTTTTGCTCTCCTGAAATTTAATCCAGTTTTACTCTTTGTTTTTTTATATTGTTATGCTGATGATACCCAATTATACATCTCAACAAAACCAGATGAAATACCCAAATTGTCTAGATTAACAGAGTGTGTCCAGGACATAAAAGATTGGATGACCAATAACTTTCTTTTACTAAATTCAGATAAGACAGAGATATTACTCATCGGCCCAAAAACCAGCACACAACAGCTTTTTACAATTCAGCCTGCGTTTAGAAGGATGTACTGTTACTACTAGCTCAACAGTAAAAGACCTGGGCGTGATATTAGACAGTAACTTGTCTTTTGAAAATCATATTTCCAATATCACAAAAACAGCCTTTTTCCATCTTAGAAATATCGCCAAACTTAGGAGTATCCTATCCGTATCTGATGCAGAAAAGCTAGTTCATGCATTCATGACCTCCAGACTGGACTATTGTAATGCACTACTAGGTGGTTGTCCTGCATCCTCAATAAACAAGCTACAGTTAGTCCAAAATGCAGCCACCAGGGTTCTCACTAGATCCAGAAAATATGATCATATAACACCTATATTATCATCCCTGCACTGGCTACCTGTTCAATTTAGAATTAATTACAAAATAGTACTACTTACATACAAGGCTTTAAATGGTTTAGCTCCCTCATACCTAACCAGTCTTTTGATACGCTATAATCCACCACGTCCCTTAAGATCACAAAACTCCGGACTTCTGGTAATTCCCAGAATTTTAAAATCTACAAAAGGGGGCAGGGCATTTTCATATTTGGCTCCAAAGCTTTGGAATAGCCTTCCAGACACTGTTCGGGGAGCAGACACGGTTTCCCAATTCAAAAGTAGGCTCAAGACGCATCTCTTTAATCTGGCATACGCGTAACTCAACCCATAACCTCATACTCCATTACACTTATCCTGAATGGCAACTACGCTAATTCTCTCCATCTTTTCTGTATTTTTCTACCCATCCTGAGACATCTGGAGATTGTGCCAGCTTCAGTAGACAAAGGCCAACCCTGCGAGGTTTCTTAAGCATCTTGAGAAGGACCTGCTCCAGCTAGATTCTGCTTTATGATGGCTGGAGCTACCATCTTGCTCCTGTGCTTCCAGTGATCTGACCCCATCTGCCCTCTGCACCTACTGCTGAACTGAATCTACACAACTTCTGATATATTGAACTTTCACCTGCACAACACACTTGATGTTATTTCTATCTGTTATCACCCAGATGAGGATGGGTTCCCTGTTGAGTCTGGTTCCTCTCAAGGTTTCTTCCTATTGCCATCTCAGGGAGTTTTTCCTTGCCACTGTCGCCGTCACCCTTGGCTTGCTCATCAGAGACATTTCATTCATCATTCATTCATTTAATTATTATCTAGACACATTTTTCTCACACATACACACTTCCAAATATTTTCTTTTCTTTTCTTTCTTAAAAAAAAAAAAAAAATCTTTCATTTTTTCTTGTGAAGCTGCTTTGGGACAATGACCATTGTTAAAAGCGCTATATAAATAAAATTGAATTGAATTGAATTGAATATCTTTAGTCGGTAGATCAGACCAGAGCCTCTCTCACTTGCTCAGCACACACCTTTCCCTGAGCCACTGGGTACAAAGCTTACTTTCTTTCTCAGACTGTATATGTCAGTGCGCTGCTACTCTCTGGGTATTTTTACCTGTTCTATAAATGTGTCTCTATGTCATGAACCTACAGCTTTCCCCTGCTGTTAAAGAGTAAGAGTAGTTTGTCTTACCTTAGTGGGTCAAGCCAAAGCGCAGGAATGAAGCCTTTGGAGCACAGTGTGAAGTGCTACCTGCTAACTCACATCCTAATAAAGGGAGGAACATTTCACATGTTCATCATACTCATCCATCCATATCTCCATCCAGCTACAGTAGGAACCTTTGTGGTCCAACTAGGAGCTATGTAGGCCAATGGTGACCTTTGTATTTAGTCCCATTTTCATAACCATGGTAGGACCTCTAGTCAACATTCTCACACATTTACACACTACAGATAATTTGGTACGTCATATCTTTAGACAGTGAAAGGAAACTGAAGTACCTGGAGAAACCCACCAAACACAGGGCAAGCATGCAAACTCAATGCACACAGACCTGAGGTGGGAATCAAACCTGGGGCCTGGAGGTGCATGGCGTCCTGTGGCGGAGTGTAAGCTCGGGCACGATCGCTTGACTGCTGCTTAATTAGAAGATCAGGTCGATCTGGTCCAAGCTCTTTTACTTTTTTTCTTTCTTCGCCCGATTGCTGTGCGAAGCGATATTTTAGCAAAGAAATTACAGATTTTTTTCTCATATTTAGCCGGCTTCCATGTCTGTCACTATTCAATACCTTAACTAACAATCTGCTGAGCGTTAATAAGACTCGTTTAAAATGGTCCAATTACATGATCCCAAATATTTTAAAACAATAGTGAACAAAAGTAGGAGGCCCCAAAGATAATAAAAAAAAATCTAATTAGATTTCAGCCTCAAATCACATGCTTTAAAAAAATTTGCGTGCCTACATAGACACTTGGTTGTCCGACGCGCCGCGTACATAAACACAAATTAACGTAATACAGTTACATTTTTTTTTTATTGTAAATAAATTATATTAAGAAATACAGCGGAATATTATGACTAAATTACTTTATTTCATTTTGAAAATAAATAATTATTATGTTAAATAATTACATGTTAAAGTAGCATTCTTCTCGGCCTAAGTTCAAGGGGGCAGTGCCCCACCACCCCTTATTGACTGGCTGCCACTGATGGCGACAGTTCTATCCACTAATTCACTGTTTTTTACCAAACAGATATTCAGTAGTCATTCAGATAATAACTAAGAAACTGTGAATAAAACTATTTGTATTCAATAAGTTTTAAGCAGATGACTGATCACAATGGGAAGCATTTATCACCTTGTATAAGTATGGCAAATGTTTCATATTTTCCATCCCATAGAATTTAAATAGCACTGCTGGTGACTATTTTCTTTTTAACCTGAGCAGGATTGGCAATATGGCAAGCAAAAAGAAAGTTATGTCACTAGTCACTTGCATAAGTGAGGGTTTGTGCCTTCTGTGTCTCAATCACAAAGAAGTCATGACTTGTTCATGGCACATAAAAAAGTTGGTGTGGTCTCTGACTCAAGTCCCAGGGAAAGATTAGCATCTTTTGTCTTTGTTAATGTGCTATGAGACAGATGTGGCAGAATTTCTCCAAAACGTGCCAGTGTGTGAACAGGTTTTCCTCCCCACAAAGTAAAAGCCACAGCTGATAGTCTATTCAAGCCAAGAATGAGTAATTAAACAATTAACTATTTCCTGCCCTTTTGGAGAAGAGGTTCAGTTCTTTATTAGTTCCTGCGAAGGAACGCAATGAAGGAGGTGTGTCCTATTTTTCTCAATCACATGTGGCCTACAGTACATGTTAGTCACAATGATGGAGGTGTGATTGGTATTGCTGTTGGTTGTGTATGATGGAGGTGTGATTGGTATTGCTGTTGGTTGTGTATGATGGAGGTGTGATTGGTATTGCTGTTGGTTGTGTATGGGCCTGTCGAGATCCAGGATGGAGGCATGACTTATGTATATTTTAGTCCCAATAAAGGAGCTTTGTTGGAATGGTTATTTTATTTAGGCTAGGGGAGTTGTTTGTTGACTTCTATATATGTTAATTCCAGTAAAGGAGGCTGGGCTTCTGTACATGTTAGTCCCAGTGAAGGAGGCATGCTTTCAGAATCAGAATCAGAAAGAAAGTTTTATTGCCAAGTACACTTGCACGTAGAAGGAATTTGTTTTAGTGACAGTGGTTTCAGAACAAAAAACAAAGGACAAGACAAAACAGCACGGCACACACACACACACACACACAAAAGTTTGACATCAAAAGGAGTAGGGTGTGAGATACTTTTAAATAAGTTACATAAATATCTGAATTGATATTGATATTATACAGTATTATACAGTATATTGCACAGTGGTACTGTACTGTGATGTTTAACTGTTCATGAGGGAGATTGCCTGGGGAAAAAACTGTTCTGTGCCTGACTGTCCTGGTGTTTGGTGCTCTGTAGCATCGACCCAACGGCAAAAGTTCAAATAGAAGGTGGCTTGGGTGTGAGGGGTCCAAAGTGATATTCTGAGCTCTTTTCCTCACTCTGGATGTATACGGTTCTTGCAGCATGGGCAGGGCAGTGCCAATAATTCTTTTAGCAGTCCAAACCGTCCTTTGTAGTCTTCTGATGTCTGCTTTCATAGCTGAGCCAAACCAGACAGTTATTGAAGTGCACAGGACGGATTCAATGACGGCTGAGTAGAACTGTGTGAGCAGCTCCTGTGGCAGGTTGAATTTCTTTAGCTGGCGAAGGAAATACAACCTCTGGTGGGCCTTTTTAACAATGGAGTCAATGTGAATGTCCCACTTCAGGTCCTGAGAGATGGTCGTGCCCAGGAACCGGAATGACTCCACTGCTGTCACATGGCTGTTCATGATGGTGAGTGGGGGAAGTGCAGGTGGGTTTCTCCTGAAGTCCACGATCATCTCCACTGTTTTAAGCGTGCTCAGCTCCAGGTTGTTGTGACTGCACCAGACAGACAGCTGCTCGACTTCTGTATGCAGATTCACTGTCCTGGATGAGGCCGATAATTGTAGTGTCGTCTGCAAATTTTTTTGACAGTGGGGTCTGTAGAGGTGCAGTCATTGGTGTAGAGGGAGAAGAGCAGTGGGGAGAGAACGCATCCCTGAGGGGCTCCAGTATTAATGGTGTGGCTGTTGGACATGAATTTCCCCAGTCTCACTAGCTGCTGCCTGTCTGTCAGAAAGCTGGTGATCCAGTGACAGATAGAACTAGGAACAGAGATGTATGTGCTAGTCCCAAAGAAGGACGTGTGGCTTCTGTACTGTATGTGGTAGTCCCAGTTAGTTAGGTCTTCTGTAAATGTGCATTTCATGTCCGATTGTTAAAAAACGGCTGCTTGTAAAAGTGAAATATAAAATATAATGATAAAAGAATCTTTATTTATATCCAGAATAAAGAGAAAAGACAGAAGGCTTATTTGTAAGCTTTCTAAGCTTGTGAATTCCCTGATCAAGGTGAACTCTGGGCTATTTCTTAATTTGCATTCTGTCTCTTTTACAATGTAAGGCAAATTTGCAGTCTGACATCTGATTACTTATTGTATTTATTAAGTACCTTGAACACGATGTTAATGCACAGGGTTGCAGACTCTCTCACAAATTCAATTGAGGCCAAAAAAAAAAAAAGGATTTAAACACACTTTAAGTGAACATCTGGTCCAAGAAGACAAAAAACACATCCAGGGTCAGAGGTAAAACCAGTTTTCCAGGCATTAGCTACTATGGAACAGATGTCAGGGAATTTAAAGCTCTACACACACACACAGACACACACACACAGACACACACACACACACACATATACATACACACAGTGTCAGGATCGATCACATACAGACAGGCAGGAGTCTAATCTGTGTAATGGAGTTTGGATAATGGGACTGAGAGAGGATGAGGAGGAGCGGGTAAACCTTCTCTTTCATCCCTCGCTATTGCGCTGTGTAGCAGTTGTACAAAATGGCGTCCAAAAGTCTGAACATTTCTCTTTTTACACAAATGAATAAAAAGGTTAAATCATACTGTATTTCAGTAACATGAGCTTATAAACAGTGTGTTCTTATTGACTGACATCTGTAGGGTTGATAAGACCATGCCAATATCACATATCGATAGTACAGTGTGTGAACAGCTTACTTGGAAAGCTTCCAGATGTCTTAACCAGCTAAAAATAGATGTTTCTTTTTTAAATAAATAGGTTGACCTAAGCCAGGAACTTTAGGTTTTAAATCATTGACGCCCTCCAAGAATCTGTATTAAGTGCACATGAACAAAATGTGTTTGATTTTATACAGAAATATGTTTACAATTCAAAATTTCATTTGTTTATTTATTAAAGGTCACAGATGCTACATTTTCTTTAACAAGTCTCAAAGTTTCCCAAAGTATGTATTTAAATGCACTAGCTGAAATAGATAATGCATTTTCCCAAATCAAACTCTCATTGTTTCACTACTTTTCAGAACACACCATTTCAGTGTTTATGTAAATAGGATAATTCTAAACCACGCCCCTGCAGAAAACCGCAGAGCTGAAAAACAATCTGGTGGAGAGGATCTTCTTACATGATGTCGCATTAGAAGGGAAATCTAATTGGCTTGATAATACAAAAAATGGGAAAGAAAGACAAAGTGTAGTTTTTTTTTCCATGCACATAAAGACTTGTGTCTAAACTTGACTAAGAATTGAGTCTGATCCTTAAACAATAGGTGCCATTTAAAGATCAACATATTGGGTTGCACATCCTTGTGAACAAGCTGAGATGAGTGCACTGTAAAAAATGTTCGTAATTTTAACAGGAAAATACCATATAAATCCTACAGAATCAAACCGTATTTTACAAAACTTGGGATAACCTTAGAATTTACAGTAAAAAAAAAAAAAAAAAAATTATTAGTTTTACAGAGTAAGACCTTAAATTTAACAGTTAAAACATAAAAATATGGTTTATTGCAGTAAAATTTATGATATACTGTATTAATAAAAATGAAACTCTCAGAGAAGGTATTTGTTACTAATATCATGAAGCATCAGTTTATATTTTACTAAACCTTTGTTAATAGAGTTTAAAAATCAGAAAAAATATCTGCTTTGTAAAAAATAAACCGTAAATTTTAGCTGTGTTTGCCAGAAATTTACCATAAAAAATACGGTAGCAACATTATTGGTTGTACGGGATTGCACTCATTATATTGTATATTTTACAGATTTTAATAGTTTTTTCTACAGTTTATAAATAAACCGTAAATTTTATGGTAAAAACTGGCAGTTGTGGTTGCCAGAAATTTACCAGACATGCACGTGCACACCTTTCCTTCCCTTTTCCCTTCCTCCCTCCTTTAACCCTTTCCTTCCGTAAGTAAAATTACCCCTTTTCCGTAAGACCTCGTCCGTGTTTGTTGTTGACCCCCTCGTGCCAAACCCATTACAAAATACATGAACATATTTAACATCCCAATGCAGTGTGCACTTAAAAACCACAATGCAGGACAGAGGACATAAACAATTTTAACATGTGTGTAATAAAATATTTTTTTGTGTAAAGTTGTAATAAAAGTCCTTCTATAAAATTATATGCTTAGATTGTCTGCCCAAAATGCTTAAAAATGTCCACCCTGACACTTGTACATTTGATGTTGAGAATTTAAATATTGTTTTGCTGTCTTTATTAAAAAATACATGGGACCAGGCTGATGTCCGAGCCTTGAATAAATTTTTATGAGTTTTGATCATTGAATTTAGGTTTGTATTTATCTATCAGTATAAAAGTACTCTTAGTAGTTTCTTAATAGTAAAATCCGAATGCTTAGCAATGTAGCTTCTATCTCTTTTAGCACCCAGCTAGTGTGATAAAATGATGCTTTCACAGAATTTCTAAATGAATTCACTGTGGTTATTCATAATTAAAAAACAGTCCAACAACGACAGCAATTGTGTAGCAAGCATGGTAGTGTAGTGGTTAGCACTGTCGCCTTCCAGGATCCGGGTTCGATTCCCGTCTCTGTGTGCATGGAGTTTGTACTGTATGTTCTCCCGTTCTTGGTGGGTTTCCCCCAGGTATCCCCACCCCCAATATACAGGGTAAAGTTTTATGGACAATGAGTAAGAGCGAGTGAGTTGTGAGCTGTAAAAAAGATAAAATAAACCATTCTTATTACAAAATAAATCTTTAAATTAGACAGTCCTGAGCTGTAAAAAAACATGGTTATGATCCGTATTTGTTACAATGTAAACCCTGGAATTTAATGGGAATAAACTGTTTTTAAAACAACGTAAACATGTTAATTAGACAAGTAAAAAAAGCAATTAAATTTTTAAAATATACAGTATAATGAGTGCAATCCCGTACAACCAAAAACATTGCTACCATATTTTTTACGGTAAACTTCTGGCAACCACAGCGGCCATTTTTTTTTAACCTATTTATTTTTTACAGTGTGCAGAAGGTATGATGGTTAATCAACACTGTCTAACCAATCAGATTCTAGTTCTGACAAACGTTATGTAATGAAAAGAAATAGAGCAATTCTCACTGGACACACCAACATCTTGCACCTGACTGCACAAGCAGCTGACGTTGGTGCAGTGCTGAAATTGCAGTGTTTATTGAAACAGAACCAGTGAAAAGGAGATTAATTGAGATTGATGAAGGAAACCTTTCTCTCAGAACAGAACATGAGCATCAGCTCTTTGTTCGTCGGGTGTATATTAGCTCCATCTTAACCTGAGAACGATGGGAAAGCTTTAACTTTGTCGACTTCGTTTCTGCTTTGCTCGGTAATCACTCACCCACTAAATTGCTTTATCTGCGAATACTTGAGCAGCCAAGTTTACGTCAATAACCTTCGGAGATGGTTTTTATTGACGGCAGTGCGTTGAGTAGAGTCATTTGGCTTTTACGTGAGGTCACCGTGCCGGCTGCTCCACTAAACACCCTGGGAAACCAGACCTCACAACCGGGCTTATATTCTCCTGAAAAAATCAAGAGATTTGACTAAAAGGAATCACATAAAAGGGAAAATCTCACAACAATACAATATTGACATTAACTAAAAACATTTATTAAAATCACCTGATCGTAGCAGGTCTCAGTATTAAGCAAATACAACCTCAGACAAATAATAATATAGATTTTTGTTCAAATATTTTTTTTCAACATGTCATTGTTTATTTACCAATAATATATATATATCCTCATTTTGTGTGTGCGTTTTTTGTATTAATATAAAAGCACAAGTTTTGCCGGTTTGTTGGTTTGGAATATTCAATGCAAAAAGGGAAAAACAGTATCAATGGTTTTAGAGAAGCAAATTTTGCGGCACATGAATCTGAAGTGGGTTGTAAAACCATTTCTAAAGAATTTGGAGTCCAACCTTCTACAGTGAGAACGATTTAAAAAAGTGAAAAAAGTTGTTGTTGTTGAATTTCCATATCATTTATTCAACATTTTACTCAAAAACTTGCTTTAGCTGGGTCCATCGAATACGTGATGGCAGAGCTTGTTCTCCATGAGCCTTTGTGAAACCTGATGGACATGGGATCGGTGTTCTTTCAGGGCGGGGGAGAAAATCAAAATGAGTTGTATTAAAAACTTTTGGGGGATCGTGATATTCGGCTGGGACGTTCGAGAGGTTGGAGCAGTCCTCAAGCAGAGAAGACAGGGACCTTTGGCAGCAGAGCAGAGACATGATGACAGACAGAAAGTGCTCTATTCCAAAACTCTCTTCTTGACCCAATCAATGTGCGTATTGTGTAACTGTAACCATGGGAGACTTAAGACGAGTGAAGCATGGGAGCTTTTAACAATCAGGAAAGAGATCATTTCTGAGTGTGGTGGGTGATGGGAGCCAGTAAACAACCATTGAGGGCATGGACACTGAGCAAGTGTCTCAGAGGCTTGGAGGAAATACCAAGGAGGTTCACCAGTGAAGAGCAGGTTTTGGTCGGCCCCAGAATCCAACGGGGCATACATGCCATGAGGCTGATTCTTGTGGGTTAGGGCTACTGGGAAACAGGACCAATGGTTGGGAAATTTTCTAAGATCTAAGGATTTTCTAAGGATGGGAGATCGAAAAACCCCTTTTATTTCACCAGTGAAGGTCTTATAAGTAAAGCAGCAGGGTGCTTGAGTGTCCCACAAGGTTGTTCCTCATTCTCTCGCCCTACCAGAGTGGAGGGTGATAATGTACACAACCTTAGCTTGTCCTGTATGGAAGGACGAGGCTTGTAATTTGAGGACTAGAGAGCATTGAGAGAAAACGAACGGCAGGTGTTAGGGTCCCCATCATATGTAGGCAGAGCAGGAAGGCAAGGCTCATGGGGTGGTGCGGCTGCTGCTGCAAAAGAAACGCAAGTATAAAGCCATGAACGGCACAATAATTTGGCGACAAGTTGGTTTCTTGCAGCGCCTTAAATACGCAGGGCTGATTAATTTAAAGTAGCAACAGGTGGGCTTGATCAGTGACTAAGATGACAAAAAAAAAAAAAAAAACGAGGTGGCGCGGAGCTGGAACGGGAGTGCCTTAGATTGCATATGGAGGAGCTTATGATCTGGCGTTACAAAAACAACATGTTTTAACATTCATATTTCTTGTATTAAAACGTTTTCATTCGAAATGTTCAAGATTTCATGTTACATTACTATAATGTGTTATTTAGTTGTGATGTTTTACTACTACTACTACTACTACTACTACTACTACTACTTATTATTATTATTATTATTATTATTATTATTATTATTATTAAAACATTAGGGAAAGCAAAAAATAGCTCAGGAGAATAAAATACTAAAAGTGAAGAAAAAACAAAGGAAGTTGTGTTTAAATCTACTTTTCAAATCTGCCAATCAGAAAAGGTTTGGTAATGATGATTAACAACAAATGACTAATAAAGTCTTGTTTTTATTTAAATGAGATATGATTTAAGGCAGTCAGGGTGAGAATGAATTTTAATTTAGAGGAAGCTGCTATAGTTTATTCTCTCTTGCCAACATTTACCCAATTGATAAAACATCTTGTTATGCAAAAAATGACTTAAAGTGATATAATGCTCCGTGACAGTGTAGTCTGGGTTTTTTCTCTCCTCTTATTTTACTTTACCATTAAGGAATGAAGCAGTCTTAGCAAGTACTGAGATATAAAATCACTCAGTCTCACTCATTCTTTATAGCACTTACCCTGTAGAGGGTGACAGGAGGCCTGGATCATATTCCTCAGGGTATGAGGTGGGTACACCCTAGATGGCAATCCATCTCGAGGCACAAGCATGCACGCGTGCACACACACAAACACCCTCTGTGGGAAATGTCTGTTACCCTTCTCTTTACCCTATGCCACCATGCCACATCCATAAAATCACTATTTTAAGATTAAGATTGAAGCTTGCTGACATTACCCTGACCCTATGGTGACCTCAAAGTGACCCTTCTGATCGAGCTGCTTTACTGTTCACATTCACTTTAAATTATATTATCCTTTATTCTGTGTCTGTCTGCCTGTCTGTCTGCCTGTCTGTCTGCCTGTCTGTCTGTGTCTGTATCACTTTATATCAGTGTTCATTGTCTTTTCTTTCTTACTTTCTTTTCTTTCTTTCTTTCTTTCTTTCTTTCTTTTTTTAATCCATGCTGTTTAATTAAATTACCACTCCTCAGTAATAAAGTAATGATGCTTAATGAAATAATAGTTGTTCCACTTCATAAAACTACAGAGTGATCAAGCATTAATGAAGGGTGTTAATATTTTTTTACAGTCCTTTCTGTTTCTCCCTCACTATTTCTAAGTCTCATGTTCAGACACATACATACACATGCATGTACGTACAGTATGCACATACAAGCACACACACACACACACACACACACACACACACTACTGAGTGGAGTGGATCAATAGCTGCATGTCAAGGCAATGCACCGTGTCAGTCGGCTCTTTTCTTGACTTCAGCTGCTTTGCTGAGTGGCCATAAAGCTAAAACATTTGTGTGTGTGTGTGTGTGTGAGAAAGAGAGAGAGAGAGAGAGAGAGAGAGAGAGAGAGAGAGAGAGAGAAAGAGAGAGAGATTCATGCCATGTGCATTACAGGTGATGATGTGAACTTCATTCATCCTCTCCAATTGATGGATAAACATAAATAAAAGAGAAGGAAAAGTGTAAGAAATAGATGTTAGCATGAGATTAAAAAAGAAATGTATTGAGAAACATAGAGAAACAATTTAATGTTAGAAGTTAGCATATTTTCAGCAAGTGGCAGAGCTCTCTGTCTCCTTCTGACATCATCACAGAGACTTCAATTCATTTGTGTATAAAATGTTTATCAAACTTCATAACACTCATAACTGCGGCATGGTGACTTAGTGGTTAGCACTGTTGCCTTGCACCTCCAGGGTCCAGGTTCAATTCCCACTGGGTCTCTGTGTGTGGAGATGGCATGTTCTCTCTGTGCTTGGTGGGTTTCCTCGGGTACTCTGGTTTTCTCCCACGGTCCAAAGACATGCAGATTAGGCTAACTAGGCATTCCAAAATTGTGTGAGTGTGTATGTGTGTGCCCTTGATGGACAGCACCCCATCCAGGGTGTACCCCCTCTTGTCCAAAGTCTCCTGGGTTAGGCCATCCCAACCAATCCCCATGCAATCTTTCACCTTTCTTACACTGTGTAGCACCAAACACTCAGACCTGGTTGCCCAACAAGAACATTTTCAGCTGTGTACATCACGTATTTATTTATATTTACTACATATCCAGTATTTTTTATACTAATGGTACATGTTAAGGATTGAATAATAACAATTATGGAGCAAGTAATCTTTTGGAAAAATCTAAAATGTTAATGGTTTGTCTAGCAAGCAGCTGCATGTGCTGTTGGATGGAGAAATAGAGTGACCACCACCTCATTAAACATACAGCAGGATGTCTACCCGTGCTGTTCTTGGTTGGAGATTGCATGTGCGCTAGTTCGCTTATTGGTGATAACCCTAATAAACTGGGTTGGAATGGGAACACACTGGGAAGGAAATCAAAAGAACAGAGCCAGTTGGATTCTGTGGTACATTTATTAGCTGTGACTTTTTAGGAGCTTATGTCTCAGTGCTCAGTTCCTTACTGGTATCTGACCACCTACTGAAAATGAAAAAGCACAATAATTGGCTTCCATAAAACTCACACATGGTGGTAAACCATACCACACACTCATTTCCCAGTCAACCCTGTGACCCGCTGCTTTGGACTAGGCTGTCCTTGGTGGTGCACTGGATGTCAAAAACCCTTACATTAAGGCAGTGGAATTGCTTGATTAAATTGATGATTATCTAAATGTGCAGAATTCACATGCTGCCACATCTCCTATCTCATAGTTGGTTGTTTCCACTTCTGTGTCTCGGCAAAAAGATCCTGGTTCTTTTCGCGCCAGCAAAGGCATACAGTACGTCCTTTTGGGAAATTCCATAGGAGGATCAGTGGATGGTCTTGGTTTTCACTTTTATAATGAAAGAACTTGGAACTTCTAACCAGTAACTTAAGCCTGGCCACTATTGTACTTCTGCTTAAGAGCGCTCTCTGCCAGTTAATTTTGTTGTTGGAACTGTGTTAATCTTTACTGATCGTGAATGCCAATTTTGACACCATAAGCTGCTAAGCTAGCTTGAGTAAATATTGAGATGCTTTGGACGAGGTCATCCTTGGTGATACACAAAGTAGTAGGAAGCCTAGCATTCATGTAAATTCATGGTCAAACCTCTCAATTAGGAATGACTTTACTCCACAAGCTGACATATCCCCATTCTTGGTTCATATTGATTCTTCTGCTAAAATAACCAGGGTACAGTCAGAATGGCATGACATTTGTGGCCCTGTGATATCCTTCAATTATTTTTTTTTACCCAATCTGGCAACAGGGACATTAGTCCTCATAGAAACTTTGGCATGAGGAAGGATCGGATAGTTGGTTTCTTTCCGCTTCCTCTGGTAAAGAATCCTGGCCCTCCTCTAAGCTTTGTTATGTCTGCAGTCTAAGAAGAAATTGATTGTAGTGGCTCTGATCTGACCCAGTTGTATCCTTCTTTTAAGCTGCTTTTCATCTGACACCTAACTGCAGGGGCATGATTCTTCCTCAGACATTTGGTATGGACTAGGATCAGTGATGCTAATCACTAGTTAATTGAACACTATAACAGGACTTTAGGCTTTAAAGCCGTACATCTCAGAGACAGTTCTGGTTACTTTATGGATCCTTTTTCTGAACAAATTGGTTGATGCTGGAACAGCTGGCACCTTCTTAGGTGTAACTTGAGAATGACCACCTGTATCTGGTTAAAACTTGCTGTGCTAGGATGATGTCCAGGTGGACCAGAAGGTGGACCGTGGGATGTAATCCATTTGTTGCTCAGATGCGGCTTAATTAGTGTGACCACTTCAACAAAATTATTTTCACTAAATAGCAGCCCAGGGAAAAATCCTAAATGTCTTCCTATATTATTTGTCAAGTAACTTGATATATTTTTATAATTCCCTCTATTTCTCTTACAATATGTTAGATGCAAATAATAGAAATAGACATGGATTTGGAATTAACCCAAATAATACAAAAGATTGATCTTAAAAGAAAAATACATTTTTTAATACTGGGTATATTTTTTTTAGATACACCCAGAATTGTTAGAAAAATTGTTGACCTTAAAAAAGATTACAAAAAGTTTTTACACATATTCGTTCCTACTACTAACATACTGTACAGTCAATTCAGTCAATTGACCTACTGTAATACAGAGACAGTGCAGACAAGTTCATGACCAGTAAAACAAGTTATTTTCTCTTGGCATCTGTAGGAACAATTTGAAGGTGATAGTTTAGGAAGTAAATTTTTAATAAGTTTCTTAATAAAAACAAATAATAATTTTGGCCAAAGCTTACACCTGTCAAATCACAGGCAACTTCGACCACAACGTCTATTTCAAGGTCCCTCGACTTCTAATTACAGTCATGTTAATTTTTCCTTCAACTTTATTTTGCTCTTAAATGTGTTTCTGGATTGAACCCTGCTTACTGTGATACTTAACTTTCTTGGAGCATTTGCATTACAGTACCTCAAAGCAAGCATAGTCTTGAATTCATAGGATGCAGTCAGTAAATGAAGCTATAATGCCTAGTAATAAACAAGGAGTACTAGCAAGGTTTTATATTTTATTCATAGCTGATAATGTTACTGTATATAACTAGACACATGAAATTGACAGGTTTTTCAGAACCCAGGAATCCTCAAGCAATTCTTGTATTCTGAAAAGGGGTGGTCATAGAAAAGTGTCCAAGGACCAACTCAAGCCCACCCTTTAGAAATTACACATGCTGTCAAACTGGGAAGCACTCGGAAGTGCTCGGCCAATTTGGAGAAGAATCTGCCATCAAACCATGAGGAAATTTGAGATTAAACAAAACAGATGAGGAAGACAAAAGGCAAGCAAAAAAAAAAAAAAAAAAGTATTACATTGTAATTTCCGTGCAATACTGTGTCTTTGGAAGAAGATGTCTCTAAAGGTTAGGAATTTAAAATCACTGGTCTCTCTAAAAATCTTGGATTTCCTTTTGGCTAAGATAAATCTCTAATGTTTGAGCTTTTCTCTCACGCCCTCATAATTTATACCACTTTATCCTCTATATCCTGGCTGCTGGTGCACACACATACACACACTTATATGTTAATTTACACACTATGGGCAATTTTAGCCCAATCTGCATGTCTTTTGACTGTGGGAGGAAACCAGAGAACCCAGATGGAACGCACCAAGCACGGAGAGAACATTCACACTCCATGCACACAGAGCAGAGGTGGGATTTGAACTGGTGACTGTGCTAACCAATAAGGCACAGTGCAGTCTGATTATGCTACCATCCTTATCATTTTCCCCATAGGTCACCATATTATAAAACTGGATTTAGAAGATAATTTTTTCTTACCTTCTTTCTTGATTTCCTACGTCGATTAAGGGCATCCACAGATTCCTGATTGCTCCAGGATGCATGAATAATGAAAAATAAAAATCACTTTTGAAAAGGCTGAGAAACTTTGTTCAAAGACTATTAACACAGCATAGAAAAGATTTTACATCATAAATTCAGTAAGTAAGATGCTTTAGGATGGTGCAATTTTTTTTTTTTTTTTTTGCATCAAGTCACAGAGCCTTTAAGGAATTTAGACTAGATTACACTTCTTTAACAGAGCTTACTTTCTTTTGGCTGCTTCTGTCAAGGTGTTGCCACAGCAGAGCATTGAATTTACACACACCTGGCACAGGTTATTGCCAGGTGCTCTTTCTGACACGACCCTGACATTTTTTTTCCAGGCTTGAGGCTGGTACTGCATGCAGTGGCTGGATAGTATGTGGTGTGGTAACCACTGACAGCGGGGATCGAAACTGGATCCTCAGATCCCCAAAACAACTGCCTGGAGCCACCACTCCTTTTTAAGAGAGATACACCTAAATAATGAAATTGTCACGTGTGTGTGTGTGTGAGAGAGAGAGAGAGAGTGAAAGAGAGAGCAAGCTATGGTGAGTTTAAGGTTCAGAATAAGTGCAGTAGATTAGAGCACTCTGGGCCACTTCCTGTCTCTGCTCTTACACTTTAATGTGCGTGAATGAATCCTGAGTGCTGGAGCTCGACAGGGGGTTTAAAGAGACAAACCACTGCAGTCATCTCACACTTCACTCATCCGGATACCTCATACACGCACAGTGTTAGAATCACACTAGGCTCTTAACCTGGCGCCTCTTAACTATACACACACACACACACACACACAAACACACACACACAGACTGACACACACACACAAAGAAAGAGCCTTAAAGAGTAAACCCCACACTAACAACACATGAGAGAGAAATAGAGATATTTATGTCTCAGTACTTTAACCAAGCAACTTAATGCTATGATGTGTGTAAGTGTGTGTGCGTGTGTGTGTGTGTAAGAGAGAAAGAGAGAGAGAGAGAGAGAGAGAGAGGGAGAGAGAGGGATAATGAGTGCTGCTCTAATTGCTGTGTCTTTTACACTCCTATCCACTTGAGATGCCCATAGGGAAATGATGAAAGGATTAGAAGAGGATGGAAAGAGAGAGAGAGAGAGAGAGAGAGACAGGGGGGGGGGGTTAGACTGCACTCTGCATGCTTGGCATCGTGTTAAGCATGACCTCAGGTCAACCAGCTACTTGTTCCTCCCTGGGGGGTGTCCTTTCTCGAGTCCCATACACACGCTCACACGGACACACACACACTGCAGTTAGCACATAATATTGTACATTCCTTACTTATTATTATTATTATTATTATTATTATTATTATTTGCTAAATTGATCTATCTATCTATCTATCTATCTATCTATCTATCTATCTATCTATACATTAAACATACTGTAAATGCAGTAAAGCATCTTTTATTCCAATGTTATTTCTACCATTAAATAATCTATTTTAACCTGAAGAAATTTTTATCTAGAACAGACTCATGATTTATTCAATATTTTATTACTTCATTATATGATCTCATTACAGTTTTTTCCTATTGCTTTCACACTTATTGCAGAATTTGGCCCACCATGTCAAAACTCTACACACAAGCCAATCAGACATAGACACTTGGAGATTAACAACTCACATTTTTGTCAAAATGAAACACTGCAATCAAAACTTGACACTCCTTTCTAAAAATGAAATACAAAATACTTGCAACAAACACAAGTGCCATTTAAATGACCCTTTCATACCACCAGCAACACACTGATGGGCTTGATATAACACACTCCAGTCTTTGTGTTTCTACACTCAACAAAAATATAAACGCAACACCTTTGTTTCTGCTCCGATTTTTCATGAGATGGACTTAAAGATCTAAAATTCATTCCAGATACACAATATTACCATTTCACTTAAACATTGTTTACAAATCAGTCTAAATGTGTGATAGTGAGCACTTCTGCTATGCTGAGATAATCCATCCCACCTCACAGGTGTGCCACATCAAGATGCTGATCTGACATCATGAGTAGTGCACAGGTGTACCTTATACTGCCCACAATAAAAGGCCACCCTGGAATGTGCATTTTTTTGCTTCATTGGGGGTCTGGGGACTCAGAACCGGTCAGTATCTGGTGTGACCATCATTTGCCTCATGCAGTGCAACACATCTTCTTCGTATAAAGTTTATCAGATTGTCAATTGTGGCCTGTGGAATGTTGGTCCACTCCTCTTCAATGGCTGTGCGAAGTTGTTGGATATTAGTGGGAACTGGTACACGCTGTCGTATACGCCGGTCAAGCACATCCCAAACATGCTCAACGGGTGACATGTCCGGTGAGTATGATGGCCATGCAAGAACTGGGACATTTTCAGCTTCCAAGAACTGTGTACAGATCCTTGCAACATGGGGCCGCCGTGCATTATCTTGCTGAAACATGAGGTGATGTTCATGGATGTATGGCACAACAATGGGCCTCAGGATCTCATCACGGTATCTCTGTGCATTCAAAATGCCATCAATAAAATGTACCTGTGTTCTTCGTCCATAACAGATGCCTGCCCATACCATAACCCCACCATCACCATGGGCCACTCGATCCACAACATTGACATCAGCAAAGCGCTCACCCACACGACGCCACACACGCTCTCTACCATCTGCCCTGAACAATGTAAACCGAGATTCATCCGTGAAGAGAACACCTCTCCAACGTGCCAGACGCCATCGAATGTGAGCATTTGTCCACTCAAGTCTGTTACGGCGACGAGCTGGAGTCAGGTCAAGACCCTGATGAGGACGACGAGCATGCAGTTAAGCTTCCCTGAGACGGGTTCTGACAGTTTGTACAGAAATTGTTTGGTTATGCAAACCAATTGTTTCAGCAGCTGTCTGAGTGGCTGGTCTCAGACGATCTTGGAGGTCCTGGGCTGGTGTGTTTACACGTGGTCTGCGGTTGTGAGGCCGGTTGGATGTACTGCCATATTCTCTAAAACGCCTTTGTGAAGCGCCGCTCCCTTCCACCTTGAGGAGGTCGTTTAACCATTCTGTCAAAAATACCACCACAAGATGTCATTGTTCGTGTTCTTTTTCACATACTGTAACTTCAAACTGTACACAGTAAGGTAACATCACAATTTTATTCTTTTAGATATACTTCACAGCACTTCCCATTTTTGTATGGTACAGTTACATACTGTAATACTGTATGATACAGAATCATGTGACACATACAGTAATTAGAGTATAAACTTGAAGATATACCTGTTCTCCAGTCGGAATGTCCTTATTATCGATGCTACTGTCTACCGACTGAGGTTAGGTTGGACTCTTTGCCCAGCCTCCCTCATGGACAGGTCACGATTTATCACATGGTCGACCAGAGTAGCCCTGATGTCATCTGATACACGTCTCTGCTCTGGTCCTCGTCCTCTTCCACGTCCGACTCTTCTCTCTCTTTGTCCTCCTCTCACTCTGACTCTTGTTGCCTCCATGTTTGCATAGTTCTCAAAATGTCTTACCTGGGGCCTATTTGTAGTCCTAAGGCTCAGACTGATTGGTGTTCTGTTTTTTGTGCAAGTGCTTACAGGTGTGTATGTGAGTGACCACAATTGCCAGGTGATCATTGCTTTGTGTGCAGCAGTGTTTTCCCAATGATAATAGGTGATTTTGGTTTTGGACAAAGTGTCTAATGTATGAAAACATGTGTAGTGTTTCGCAATAAGTTTCTTACAAATTTGTGAACAAAGTGCAAACTTGAAAATATTTTTAAGCTATGGTTACACTGTGTTTAACGCTGTGTTACAAGACGTTTAGGCATTGAGCCTTTGGTCTAAGCATTCGCTTTTAGTGTGTAAGCGATTGGCAAAAACTGTAAACTCCAGCACTATTTAGGAACCGTGTCATGTTGCTATTTTGGGTGGATTTTACGAGTCTGACCTTGTCATGTGTGAGACTGAGCCCAAGATGGCCTAGTCTTATTAGAGCATGGTGTGCGGTGTTTAATTAGTGGTGTTTTTTTTTTTCATCTGTGCGATCAAACGAAAGATCCGGTTCCCATGAGATACGGCTTCATGATCAGAAAACAAACCCTTCCTTATCCTGCATGTACGTTATTCTGTCATAACGCCGATAAACGTGCTCAGCTTTAGGGTCACACAATTAAAAAAAGGTCCAGTCGAGTTCTCCTGGGACTAATTACCGCTTATTGGATCATGTAACATTTAAAAAAAAATAAATCATATTGAATCTTTAATTGACTGAATGCTGGCCTTATTTATAGAACACATCTTTGTTGATGAGGATGGAGTCAATAAATGATGATGTTTGACCTTTTGTACAGTGATAAATTAGAATTAGCCTTTTTTATTACAATTATTATGTTTATTACTGTTAAAGCGATCATATTTTATTTAAATGCTAAAAGAAGATTCACTGTTACTGGAAATTTGATCTAATAATTTAGTTCACAAGTGTTCAAACCCTGATGTAAACACTGTTGAAAACTTGTTTTCTATGTGGTGTTAAAATCTTGACTATAATTACAACGTTCATAATTTTTAACATTGGCTGCTAATCAACCACCTATAAGCAATGTTGAGAAACATTAACATCACCAGAGTGGCTCATAAACAATGACCTCTCAACCTGATGTCCATCCAATAATAACCTGTTGCTATGGAGGCAGACATTTGTACCATTAATACCATGATGATGTCGTGGACAAACTGTGTTAACACAATGCACCATAAAAAAAAATTAAAAAAAAACTTTAAAAAGTACCCATAAATCACTGGGGCAGTTTGTGTAATGAATGACTTGAAAGTGGACCCATCTGTATTTTCCAGCCAACCTGTAATAACCGCCTCTCAGGTGGAAGACAGGCCACTTTTTGTCCTGCGACAGTGACGTGACAGCCAAAGACTGACAATGACAAAGAAATGGAGAGAAAAAGAAAGAGCAAATATCACTCTCTTTATGATGACCCGTCAGCGGCGCCATGGTAACAGGCCGAGCAGAAATGGCTGGTGCTTACGCTGTCTGAATTATTTAGCATGTATGTACTGAGGGAGTCAAGAAGGTCAGACCTTTCCCCCACTCCCTAAGTGCACTAAAGACAGAAAAAACAATGACTCCTACTCCCTATGTAGTGCACTCCATATCCAATAGGAGACCTCAGACACCATCATGCGTACTTTACCCACTCAGCTGCTTAACTAACTGTAAAATTAACATAAAACTGTAGGTCACAGGTTCCAGGAAAGTAGCATTTCTGCCGTGTTGTGACTGCAGTTAAAATATATTCTCATTTCCAATTCCGACAGAAAAAAATTAAATAAACATTATTATGACAAGTACATTATAATGCAGGTATGTTGTAGGAAAAGCTTTGTTGAAAGGTTTAAGTTGGACATTTCAGGGTTTTATTGTGGACATTTTGCCATTGCTTCATGCTTTTAAGGTCAACATTAAAATCTTTAAGGTGTACAGTATATTAAGGTGAACATTTCATGTTGTTACTGTGAACATTTCAGGTTTTAAATAGGGATTTTGGGAGGGGGTGGGTTCAGTCTGTTTGAGGTGAAGATGGACATTTTAAGTATGTAGTCAGACATTTTTCAGTTCATGTTGTGGATTCAACGCTGATATTTTAAGCCATTCAGAGCCAAATTTCATGCTTCGGCTACTATTTAGTTTTGGCTATTTAAGCAGGAAAGTTTGAATATCCAGCAAGTTTTACAGCAGGTGTAAGAATGCTTTCAAAACTTTTTCAAATGCTTTTTAATCAATTTAAGTGATGAGAAAATAAAAATCTACATTATCAATATTTGTCATGACTACTCTTTGGCACTTTGGTGAAAAGTCTGGCCAGAAATGATTATGGTAAAAACCATAATACCTCTAACATGGAAAGGAGGTTAAGCTATTCATCTACATCTGTATACCTGAAAACATATGAACTGGGGTGAAGGACTGATGAGTCAAAATTTTAAATATCTCTAGCTGCAGCAGGAAGCAGGTTGTTTGCTAAATGGGTGTGGAGCAGTAAGCAACAGGGAGGAACAGTTCCTTGATTTCCGTTTCTCTTCTTTTTATTTATTTTCCATTTTGTTAATTGATTAAATAAAAACAGTTTTAGTAATACAGTACTGTCCCTCTATTTTTAAATGTGTTCTTACTTTACAGTGTTTTGTTCATACGGCAAAACATATTTTGAGTATAAAGGATACACATTTTGCATATTTAAAGTAGACATTTCAGGTTTTCTGAATAGAGCATTTTAGATTTAATGGTAGACACTTGGGGTATTTAAATGGACATTTGTCATGTTTGGGTGGCATTTTGGACATTTTGCTTGTTTAGAGGACATCCTGTTTTTAAGGTGGACACTTCTTGATTTTAAGGTAACCATTTATTGTTTATAAAGTGGATATTTCTTGCATGAGAGGTGGACACCTTGTGTTTTAATATGAAAATTTCTTGTTTTTATGTTGACATTTCTCATTTGTAATGTTTCTTGATGTTAGGGATTATATTTCAGTTTTAAAGTCGACATTTTTTGCTTTTCCGTAAGCATTTCTTGTGTTGAGGTGGACAGTTCTTGTCTTATGTGGATAGTTCTTGTTCTAACCCTGGATATTTCTTGTTTTTAGGTGTAACTTTCCTCTAACAGTCAGAAAATAGAAAATAAAAGTTGTCTTAACTGTAATACAGGTTCTGGAATACGGTGAAGATTTTCCAGAAGAGTTTAAGTGTTTTCTTGTTTTATTCCCCTGATGATGAGGTGCAGGTCACGTTCTGGCCCCGGACGCAGTGCTGCATTCGTATGCAGCTTATTAGCTCAGCGGATTGTTTCATATCCGCGTGATTTATGAGATCTGCCGCCTGGCCACAATAGTTCCAATTAATCTCTAACATCATGTGGAGTAGCAAGGTATGGAGGGGGGGGGGGGGGTTTAAGGTTGAGAGAGAGAGAGAGTGAGAGTGAGAGAGAGAGAGAGAGAGAGAGATTCTCTGCACTAGGATTCTTATTGCTGTCTCAGCAAAATGCTCCATACTAAAGATCCTTCTTTTCTATCCTGTCTGCTATCTATCTATCTATCTATCTATCTTTCTATCTATCTATCTATCTATCTATCTATCTATCTATCTATCTATTTATCTTTCTCTCTCTCTTGCTCGCTTTCTCATTTACACGCACACACAGAGCGTTTCAGAGCGTGACAGTAGCAGTGGATTTGTCTGTAGTCAAGATTGTGCCAACATTTCACGCATCGCCTGTTTATAGAAGTGCTGAATGAACAAATTGAGCTCTGACACACACATGCGGCTCACACATACACCTCTCACACACACCCAACAAACATACACACAGTAACTAAATGTTACTGACAAGAATAATTACATGAACAAAATATCTCAATTTGATCTTTAAGGGGGGGGGGGGGGGGGTTTATCATTTAGGTTTTATGAAATTCAGGTGGTCTACTGTAGTCTTTAAGAGGTAGACAATGCATAAAAAAACACAAAGCATAAACTGTTTTTCCCACAAAATGTCAGAAGGAAAATAAGTTGAACCCTTACCTCTGTTACCATTGTAACAGTGATGCTGGAAGCATTCTACAAATGTTAAATAAAATGTTGAGTGTTAACACATAACAGGCAGCATTGTGGCTTAGTGGTTCACTTCAGGGCTGGAGGTTTGAATCTTACCTTTTCTTAATGGGTTTCCTCATGGTACTCTGATTTCCTCCCACAGTCCAAAGACATACAGTAGGTATAGGCGGATTAGCGGTGCAAGGCCCACATGCTCCCAATCATGCACTAAAGGCAATTTTGAAACACCAGTTGGCCTATACTCATGTGTTTGGACTGTATACTGTGCATATATTGTGTCTACATAAGGTGCATTAAAATTGCTTTCATGTACTGTAAATTGTATGAAAGTGTGGTCAAATGCTCCAACAGTATGGGTCGTAAGCGTTGCATTATTGTTGTTTAAACAGCACTGCTCAGATAGTAGATTCACAACATGGACATGTGTGTTCTAATTACTTCATCATTCCTACTGTATAGCACCAGCTGATTTGTTGAGACATACTGTACACAGATACACTACCAGTCAAAAGTTTGGACACATCTTCCAATTCCATGAATTTCTTTCTTCAATGTAAAATATCCCAAAATACACAATGATCTCTTTTGAACAGTTGATATTGAGATGTATCTGCTACTTCTGCTCTGTAAAAGATTCATAACGGCTCTCATGAGGTGCTGTTTGTTAATTAGTGGCCTAATTTTTGAGGCTGCTGACTCTAAATGAACTTCTCCTCTGCAGCAGAGGTGAGTTTTGGTCTTGTTTTCCTGGAAAGGCCTTCATGAGAGACAGTTTCATCATGGTGCTTGATGTGTTTTTACAAATGGACTTGACAATACTGTTCTTGGAAGAACTGTTCCAGAACAGCTGAGCTTTGTGTGTTAAAATAACAACTGACTGTTGCTGTTGTTGTTGTTGTTGTTGTTGCCTAATTTCCTAATGCAATATGTGTTATTTCATGGTTTTGAAAAAATCCAGTATTGTTTTAGAATGTAGAAAATAAATCCGAACTTATGTCCAAACATAATCATTGTTGATGTGTTTAGGAGGCATTTATTTAACATTTATTTGTAAGTTTGTTAAAGTTTCTTAATATTACAGATGGAGGAGTATACACTTTATGATTTCTTAAAAATGAATGTGATTAAAGAGAGAGAGAGAGAGAGAAAGAGAGTCTCTAATGTAATGTACAGTAAGACAGAGTCTAATGTAGTCTCTAATGTGAGAAAAGAAACTAATATGTCTCTTGGAAATCCCACAACATTGAACTTAACAATAAGACTTGAAAAAGTGTGCAGAAATGTTGTACAGGAGAAAATGAATTATTGTAATCACTGATGAACCACTGTGGTGTAAGTGGAATAACACACTCCAGACTAGTCTGTTGCACTGAGATAATGCACTGCGGTGAGGGTAGCGCTCTCTGCTTGCATGTTGTGCCGCATCACACACCCTCGAGCATGCATTTCTCCTTACTGAATCAACACCATGGGATCCTCCGAATTGAGAATTCGGTAGTGCCGTGGTGTGGCGTAGTGAACACTGACTGAGCACGTGGAGAACTTCCTCCTCTGCGTGTTTTATGCTATCACATTACAAATCAGAATTCACTGTACTGACCTTTTTTAAAAAATGATGGAATATTTTACAAATAAAATTTGACCGAATCACATTACTTTTCCATAATTGATGGAATAAAAACAGCTCTGGCTAGTGGGCGAGGGCAGAAATGCGAAACACAGAGCGAGAACTTGGAGAGATGGAGAGATGGAGAGATGGAGAGTGGGGGCAGTAATATTGATTACTCCTAATTAGATTCCTATCAAGTCATGAGGGACTGGTTCATCCCGGCAGCACGTTTTAGAGTGAAGAGAAAAAAAAAAGACACAGATCTACTCGCCAAGATGTATATGAAGGAGGCTAATTTAATTTTAGAAGCCCTCAGAATGAGGGGGGATTTGATTATTTAGATGGTTTCTCACAACTAATTACAATTTCAGTTATTTTTCCCTTTTCTGTGCAAGTTGGCTGTTAACTCTCTTAGCAAAGTTTAGTGAGTTTGGACAACTCTGTACAAGACCTGCAGGCCATTCAAAGCTCTGTGACACCAGCATAGACATTCTACATCAGAACTGGAATAGAACACAAGAGTAAAGCTCAGCTGACTGTAATTATATAACACACGAGTACTTAATTGAATGCACGCACACTTACAGTAAGATGTAAGTAATTGATAAATATTGCTGTAATGTCTAGGATTACAATCCCAGGTGATAACATTACATTTACTAGTTTTTCGTAATGTTCCAGATGTGAATATAAACATGAACTCATAATTAATTAAGGTTTACTAATTTATTATCTTTTTTTCTGTTTCGTATGCCACAACAAATTAAACAACAAATACATATATAAATATTTTTTATTGCAAGAAATACTTCCTTACCAATATTTGTTTGTTTGCTTACTTATTAAATTATTTACCTACTTTTACTGATGTGAAGGATATAAGAAAAACATAAAATAGCAATAGTACTTTTTTATATAAATAATCTTAAACATATTAAATAATATCCCAAGGTGGTTGTCATATAATAATGAATAAATAGATAAAAAATGTCCCTGTAATAAGTGTACTTTATTTATTTGTTTGTTTGTTTGTTTGTTTGTTTGTTTAGTGTTTAACATCATGCACAATATATAAACCTTTTTATTGCTGTAACTGCTGAAGGGGCTCAGGCATTTGGGGCTCTGGGTTGCTGATAAAAGGGGAGTCAGGGGTTTGAGTTCTGCCACAACCAGGTCAGCGCTGCTGGGCCCTTGGGGAAAGTCCTTTTCCACTATATATATCTATCTATATCCATATATCTATATCTAAATCTATCTATCTATACTGCACAGGGGACAGAACGACTGCACTGTGTTAAGGAGAGGATGAACAGGGCCATGTATTGTGACATGTTGGGCTAAAACCTCATTCCCTCAGTCAGAGCATTAGAGATGGGTCGTGGCTGGGTCTTCCAATGTGACAATGACCCAAAGCACACAGCCAGGGAAACCAAGGAGTGGCTCCATAAGAAGCATATGGACTATTTAAAAGCAAAATAACAGGTCTTTGAGGGTCAGAAATCTGGCTGATAAGCAAGTGATCAAATACTTATTTGACACAGTAATTTACAAGTAAATTGTTAAAAAATCATACAATGTGATTTCCAGATTTCTTTTTTTTTTGGTTTGGATTCTGTTTCTCACAGTGGAAATACACCTATGCTGAAAATTGAAGATTACTCCATGATTTCTAAGTAAGAGAACTTACAAAATCACAGGGTGATCAAATCCTCACTGACCTCACTGTATATGCCATGTTCCATATTCACAATTACATGTTGGGACAAAAGAAATGATGACAAAACCAGTTTTTTGTTTGGCTAGAAAATATGCCCACCCTTTTATATATATCTATATATCTATATCTATATATTGCAGATTTTTTTTATTGTACATAATTAAAAAAAAACATTGGGGTGGTGTTCACATGTATATGTTACTTGAGGTAGAGAGGAAGAGAAGATATGTTACTTTGAAATTTAAATGAAAAAAATTGACCTTGGAAAAATCATTAGTTCATCTCAAAATTCAACAGATGGCGCTGTACATTTTTAATACACGCTTATGAGTGTGCAGTTAAAATCTACTTCATAAAATGGTCTCCAATTTTATTCCGTGCGCTTCCAGAAACTAAAACAAAAATTTTAGTTCTTTCCAAAATTCAACAGATGGTGTTGTACATTTTTTTAAATGTGCATGAATGTGTAAATTAAATTCCATGCGAAATACGTCACAGCCACATTTAGTGTATTTGGGTAATTCTTCTGTATATTGACTTTCTTCTGTTTTATATTAATCTCTTTGTTTTTAGTCATAATGGGTCTATTTATGTGTTTATTTTTAACACCTCACTGTCATGTCATGGTAGGCAGCCATATTGCCTCTATCCTATATTGACTCCCCAGGGTCCCTCACAGATGGTCGGATCTGATCATAGCACGCATGACTTCTGTGTCTCTTGAGACTTTTGACTCTGCTGCCATTGTTTCACAGCAGAAAACACATGTACAGGTGCTCTAAAACCAAACACACACCAGGACGGGGTCAAAAAGGACAAACAGTGAGAAAGGACACCACGCATATGGTGTGCACTTTTGAGCAAATTCAGCCAGCAATCACAGAATTGGTTTTCTATGTGATTATTTGTGAACAGCAGACTTGATGAAAACCAAAGTAAAGTGGCTGGTGAAGTTAGTGCTGCAGGATTACAACACAGATCCACAAATGTTTAGAATGAGGAATTCAGCCATGCTGTAATGTATAGCATTAAAGTGTCGCTTTAGATTAAAATGCTTGTTAAAGTTTAACCACACCAAAGAGACAATAGTGTCAGCTAGATCTAATAGAATAATAAGATAGAATAAAAGTAAGTAATAAAATGTTAGAGGATGAGATATTAGGGTCAGCAGGGACAAGTAGCTTATAGACCACTTATTAATATCTTTTCCACTTAGTATTACCTTGTGCAGCTTTCCTGAGTCATTACACCAAATCACGCCCCAAAACAGGCCTTTATCTCTCACTTGGGACTAAAATCAAGAGCTAATGGCTTTTCTATTGAGTCTTCAGGTTGTCTGAGTCCAGCTCAAACCAACCCCAATGTGACTGCACTATAAACACGCGCCTCCTCGTTCGGACATCCAGCACCATTATCATTCATCTCTCTGTTGTCTATATCTCTTTCCTTTCCTTTTACTCTCTGATCCTCTCTCTCTTACTCTCTCTCTTTCTATCTATCTAATTTACTCCCTCCTCTCTTTCCCGCTCTCTCTGTAATTGTGGTTGTAAATCGTCCCGCTCCTGGACTCCCCTGTCCTAAGCACGACTATTATGCAGGCTTCAGTCTGGAGCCTGCTGATTGCAGCTGCCAGGGAGTGTTGATTCACAGCCACCCATCACTCACATCGGTCATCCATCCATCCATCCATCCATCCATCCATCCCGCTCTTACCTTATCTCTCATCTCTTAGGATTTCAAAGTTGGATATTGTCAGTGTGGTTTACAGATAAAGCTCAACCCAGACACTCTCACTTCCAGGTTAGGGTCACAGAACACCTAGTTGTGAATCCTTAGCATGCATCACATGGTGAGTTTATTCAACAGTTGGAGATTCTCACCATGAGAAGCTAATCTGATCTGTTAGATATTGATGTATAGGCAAATAAATGCATTGGTGCTTCCAGCTAACATAATTGGTGTAGCACTTCCCTTAATGCATGAAAGAACTTGCTTTACTGGAGACATTGATCCTGGCAAACAATGCATATGGATCACATCTGGCACATCCAGCTGTGGAAAATACATTGAGGCAAAAGTCGAGGGTAGTTTTTCCTCCACTGCTTCATCCACTAAAATGTTTAAGAATTTGACATTTTTTTGGCCTCTTGATTTTCTCACCAAAGAAAAAAGTCAAAGGAAAATCCTTATCCAATGCATACTCTGCTGTATCTCCGTTGAAATTCACCATGCCAACCGATCAAAGATGGTGGTAAGTTTCAAAAATTAAACATGACATACCTGTGCAAGCATCAAAGACAGAATACTGTGAAAATAGCTTTTTGTTGTTGTTTTTTTTTTTTTTTCATAAGCATGCTATTTCTTTCTTTCTTTCTTTCTTACTTACTTTCTTTCTTTATTTATTTTATTTTGCTTTGTGGTTGGAGATTCTCACTAAATTAAATATATTTAATTGAAACCAACAAAGAAATATCTCTAATTTGTATTTTACATGACATCATGTTTAACTGAAAATATAAATGTATAACAACTAAACATGGTCTTATGTCTGGTACAAATTATTATAGTTTTGTACTTCTGAAACTACAGCAATGCGAGACTCAGGAGAGGAGCTGAGAGAAATGCAATGTACAGTATTTATTTTTTCTTCCGAAAGAGTACCAATCAATTATATCCATCCATAATTCATTATACTCTAGGAGGAAAGTCTGTCATAAATTATTATTTTATTTGATCATTAAAGGGTCCAATCTATTTAAATTAGCTGACAATGGTATTCATCAGTGCATGTATAAATATGCATGGCCTTCTCATCTCTTTACAATCCTAAATAAGTTGCAGCTAAAGCTAAAACTTAATTTTGGTTCAAAAAATGGATTTTTATTTTTCAGAAATAATTTAACAAGAACAAAGTGAGATGAGGGTTAGCACTTCTGAATCTAAAAAAAAGCATGCACATTTATGCACTTTACTCTTAAATTACATTTTTTTTAAAATCTAATTGCCTGGTAAATTTCAACAATTTACGGATAATTTATACTGTATATATTTATTTAATTTATTTATTTAATTTAAATCTTTGAAAACAACCAAACATTTAAGCTATAATGGTGTAGTGGTTAGCACTGTTGCCTTGCACCTCCAGGATCTGGGTTCGATTCCTGGGCAGGCTTGGTTCCTGTTGCTATGTTCATGGAGCTTGCATGTTCTCCCTGTGCTTGGTGAGTTTCCTCTGAGTGTTCTGGTTTCCTCCCACCTTCCAGACCTGCAGATTAGGCTAATTGGTGTTCCCAAATTGCCTGTGGTGTGTGTTCCCTGTAACTGATTGGCACCCTGTCCAGGTTGTGCCCTAAGCCTCTTGGGATAGGCTCCAGGCCTATACTGTTGAATACAGGATAAAGCAGTATAAATTATTATTATTTTTTTTTTTACATATAAGAATTTACTCATGGTTCTTATGTCTGAAATTTTTGTTGGTCTATGGAAGATATGATAACAATCATAAATACAATAATAAAACAAATAGCTTCATAAGACTATTAGAAAATTTAGAACCCGTAATATGACTTTTGAAGTTTGGAGAAACCTACAGACAAGTGTTATCCTCAAAAGGAATCAACTCAAACATTTAGTGCTAAAATAGTCAAATAGATTCTAAACCCATGCTTACTGTAAATCCCACACTTTCTGTATTTACATCTTAATAATACAATAATCTTCAGATGGCTAATACCAGGTGAGAAATCAATTCTCGCCTATTTGTATTAGATCTTTAAGTGCATTAGGTTAAAATCAGAAGTTTAAATACACTTGGGTTCAAGTCATTACACCTATTTTTTAACCACTCCACAGATTGTATGCTAACAAGCTATAGTTTAAGCAAGTCTACTTTATGCATTTTTCCAACAGTTATTTATCGATAGATTTACTGATCCACTAGAGGCATTTCAGGTTACATTCATTTTAGTCCCATTGTACTACAGTATGTATATAAATAATTTTGTTCTTGTTTCCTCCAATATATTTACATTGTTCTTTTTTTTTGCTGTTATTCTGGAATTGATTTGTATTTTTCATACCAAAATACATACATATCTAGGAAACAGAATGTGTCTCCTTCCTAACCCAGTGGGTACGTACAGTATACTCAAGTGACTATGGCTTTAAACACTACAGAAAGCCATGGCTTTAGAAGCTGATATTCTAATTAACATTATTTGAGTTAATTTGTGGTGTAACTGTGGGGGGAAAAAGTATTTTAAGGCATGCTGTCAAATTTAGTGCAGAAATTGGCCAAGACCTAAGAAAAAAATAATTAGACTAATTCACACCTGGAGCAACTTCCAAACACCTGGCGTTCCCACGTTCATCTGCACAAGGAATACTATGCAAGTATAAACATTATAGAACAACACTGCCATCACACCAGTCAGGGAAGAGATGCGTACTGCCTCCAAGAGATGAGCCTTGGTACAGTATGAAAATTACAAATCAATTCCGGAAACAACAGTGAAGGACCTTGTAAAGAAACTGGAGGAAATGAGTACAAAATTATCTATATCCACAGGAAAAAAGAGATCAATATTGACATAACTGGATAGGCTACCCAGTAAGGAAGAAGCCACTGCTCCCAAACTGCCAAGAAAAAGCCAGTCTCTGGTTTGAAGCTGCACATGGGGACAAAGACCTTACTTTTTTGAGAAGTGTCCTGTAGTCTGAAGAAACACAATTTAAACTGTTTGGCTATACTGACCATTGTTGTGTGGAGTAAAACAGGGAAGCTTGCAAGCTGAAGAACATCATCCTACCTGTGAAGCATGGAGGTGGATGCATTGTGTTGTGGGGGTGCTTTGGAGAGATCATTTATATGTAAAAAAAAAAAAAAAAGAAAAGAAAAAAAAATGGTGACCCATAAAGATTGTTGCCTAAATTAAAAATGTGAAATCTAAATTGGCCAGATTTCATCTGAATGACAATTAAGATCATTGAAAGATTGAAAGATACTACTGTACATACTGTAAAAAGGGCATGAAAGTCTTTATAGCAAAGGCGTTTCTTATTTAATAAAAGTATAAATGTGTATGCATATTTACAAAAAATTAAGAATGGATCAGGAAATAAGAAGCTTTAAGTTTTATGAAATATGGTGTTATATGACCCTATCTAAAAATTCACTTTTTCTCGTAGACGAGACACTTTTTAGAACGAATACGAATATGTTTTGGATGTAACTAAATACATGTAAACTCGCTTGGAATGTGAAGAAAGAAATCAAATCTAAATTAAATATATCTCTTCACATTATTTAATTAAGTAGTGATCATGCCTTTAGACAACGAATGTTTACCAGGAATTGTAGAAAAAAATAGTTTTAATATATTTGGCTGAGGTGTATGTAAATTTCTGGGTTCAACAGTACTTTAAAGAATAGCGGACATTGTGTAAGTTCATCTACAGCGTGTGACTGATGTCATAGTGAAGTTGTAAGGGATTACATTTTAATCGTTAGTTTGACTCGTAGATGATTTAAGACACGTGATGTCAAAGATTTAAACAAACAAGAACAAACAATCAGAATTGTCCAATCAACAGATTTTAGCAAAAAGCTTCATGAATGTGGGAAAGCCCTCTTACTGTTACTGAAGGTCTGACTCTCTTTAGAGAAAGTGTATTGTAGGGGATGTTAGCAGGGTACAGGGTCTTCATCCTGCTTCACTCTGCATTTTGTCTCCTACAGATTCAAGCTTCTTTAATCACTGAGTTGAGTTTAAATGCTGCTGATGCTAATGCTGCTGCTATTGCCGTAGGGCGTAACTGCGCATGGTTGATCCTCCGTTTTTACTTTTATAGCTTAGCCATGGGAGGTGTGGTGGAGGCATCTGCACTGCGGCGTGTGTGCGTGTGTGTGTGTGTGTGTGTGTATGTGTGCATGTGCGCTGTCAGAGCTAAAGTGATGATTAAGGGATCATGGCCCTTAAATAGGCAGTCTTGTTAACTCACTTCACATCTTCAATCAATCCTTCAGTCACCAGATTAATTGAAATGTTTCCGATTTATCTTTATCTTCCTTTACCTTTCTGTCTCTCCTTTCTCTCTCTCTCTTTCTCCCCTCTTTCCCTCTCCCTCTCCCTCTCTCTCTCTGATGTTTCAGTGGAGTATAGAGTGTGTCACCTGCTGCAGAGACAGAGTGAGAAAAGAGGGATAGAGAGAGACCAGAAGAAATTGGAGGAAGAAAAATAGTCATAGAAAGAACAAAATGGAAGAAAAAGAAATAAAAGTTAATAAGAAGGAAAGAGATATGAAGAAAGATGAAGGAAAGGGCTAAAGAAAAAAGAAATCAAAAGTAAGAAGGTGAGAAAGAGATGGAAGGAGGAAATGGACAATGAAGAAAAAGGGAAGCAAAGTGAAAATGTTATGTGTAAAGTAGGGAAAAAAGGAAGGAGATGATAATAATAGAAATAATAGAGCATTATGTGAGACAGGGACGGAGATACAGAGATACTGTAGAGAGAGATATATACGGAATGATGGAAGAATTCCATATGCAACAGAGAGAGAGAAAGAGAGACTATATCACTTCATCAGCATTTCATCAGTTTTAGGAACGTTCATGAACATTTAGCTTTAATAATAGACTGTGCATCAAATTTGCATCAAATTTGCATAAAGCTATAGTAATGTTTCCGTTTCTTTAAGGCAAACTGACATCGCTGTGATTTTAACTCAGTAATGGGTTAATTAAAGCGATGATGTGGCCTCGGGATCTCCCTGTACATTAGAACTGATGTGTAATTAACACAGTTTGGTTAAAATTCTTTATAGCAGTGTCAGCGCCGAGTCCCATCCCACATGCTGCATAAAGACGCCTTCATTCATTTAGTCTGTTGTAGACATCAGCCAAAAAAACAGCATTTCTTTTGTTTCTTAATTTCTGATTTCTTTTTTTGATACCAACACTGATTTTATTAATGATTCAGTGCATTATTTAAACAATTATTTTAGATCGTTTAGCAAAAAATAAACAAACCTTTCTAAATAATTAATAGAAAGAAAGAAAACAAGAAAGAAAGAACCCTTTTGTTTTCCAAATTGAAGTTTGCTTTTTTTTCATATTAGTATAAAAATCATTTTCTTCTTTGTAGGACGCTACTAATACATTTGTGTTTCTATAAATACTTTATTAACTACTTACCAAGTTCATTCATTTCCAATTAAAAACACAATTCAAACACAAAATTAGTACCAGGGTCTAGTGATGTGCTTAATAGTGATATCATTATTTTAGCAGGAATCCTAATGAGCAGTATGAGGTCAATTTCTCTTGGTGTATTATGTGTGTGTGTGTTGTGTTTGTGTGTATCAGTGTGATTTGTAATTCAATACAATTAGGACCATCAGTTGAGGCGATCGGCTTTTCACACGTTATTGATTAAGCACATTAACCTGACGGGAAATGCTGCGTGCTGATAACGCGCTCCTCACAGCTCATACATTTTACACCACGCGTTTTAATCCACGCTACTGTCCACAAGTGCTAATTAAGTGAAAATGACGCGATTAATTTAGCACGCTCCGTGTCTGATTTCAGCGTGAGATTTGTCCTGGTGGGTTTGAGAGATTATCTCAGTCTCCATCAGGGATTAACCCCAGCAGGGAGTCTCTGTGGCAGTAATGCTGACGCTGCTGGTGCTTTTATCTCCGGCTTGATAATCTTCATGATGGAGAACCTCTTCCTCTGACTGAGCACGTGCTGGGAGCTGATAGCTATTCCATGTCCATGCGTCATAGCCAAGCAGCACAGATGAGACAGTGACCAAAATAAGTGAATAAATAAATAAATACATTAACTGAGTTGTGTAATCAGGTTTTCTCTAAGGGGATGTTTGTATAACATGAATGGAAGGAGTCCACAGTGTCAGAGGTAGAGCTGTAGCTTTATGATTTTCAGGAGAGAGGAGTTTGCAGTTTATTAGTCATGACAAACTGTTTCTTAATAACTTAAATGGACAAAACAAGGAAAAGAGACGCCGGTAAGGGACAACTGTTTACAGCTGCAGTAATGTACATGAGAAAAGTCACAAACTACAGTAAACAAAGTACAGTAAATTTGTCAAGATATAAGGCAATTAAAACAAAATATGGATTTTGATTTCATTTAAAAATAGATTGATTTATCTTATACTTGGTAAAATTATCGTTCAAAAATATGTATTTTTTTTCCTGAATGCATAATGCATTTAATGCAACAGTCAACAACAAAAGTAAACATAATGCATACAGCTCTTACCAAACCATGGTGAATGAGTAAACGAATCACATTTGCTTACATACTATTTCATAGTTGGTTTATTTCATAATTATTATTCAAAATATTTCATCTTACATTTACTATTTCAATGTTTTCCTTATATACTTTTTTCTTTATATAGAAGAGGACTGATTCCGATACATGACACCCATAATGCTAGTTTATTATAAATCATTTATTTGACATTTTAATGGCTTAAATGAATAATGGCATTTTTAAATCTAAACTCTTTGTGTTCATTTATGTCTTCTTTTGGGACAAGTGTGATGCTTTATTCAATTGTCTTTTAACTCTCAAAGTTCCTAAAAAAAAAAAACTGTACTCTCTCATAAATGTTTATTATTTACCTAAAGAGGGTAAATTACTTACTAGTTATGCAAATAATCCATTGATACCAACCTTTTCTGTTCTCTGAGGCTCATTGCTTACCAATATGAGTCCAAGTTTCACATCCATAGTGCTAAAACGGCTCTTTCAATCCTTTAAAGGCATTACAGTATGCAGAACTCCAACCCAAGTGGTTTCATTATTTAGAAAGGTTATTTGTAGAACCAAATTTGCAACCAAAACTCTACAGGATCAGAAATCTAGAACCATCCAAAGAACCCTTGAAGAACACTTCTGTAAAGAGTGTGTGGGTGAGATACAATAGTATAATTTTATGGTTTTCTATTTTGAGTAAAAGAAGAACCTGGAAAGTAGGTATTTATGATGAAATAATAACGTTTAACATTATCCTTAAATATGTCATAATTCCTTGTGGAGTGTTACACACACACACACACACACACAGAAATCATTCTCAATGATATGAGTTTTCTTCACATCATTAGCCTCATAGCTAACAGTACAAACTCCCACATTGGATTCAGAACATTGCTGGTTGAAAAGCAGATATTACTCTAACCAGCCAATGGTTTGTGTAAAACATCAAAACGCTGTGTGTACACTTATGGAAAATCTACATCCATGTGTCTCCACGCTTCTGTATGGATCCAGTTGGCTCTGTGACGATACGTCTGTCTGTAGCGTATACATACAGGTTTCAGGGCTTTAATGTACGACTGAAAAAGTCGAGCAAGTGTGTCTGAGAGTGTCTTGTTTCTGTCATCCTTCTCCTTTAACAGACGCGGCTGTCAAACTGCTCTGCCTGTCAAAGAGCTGAGGCTTTATAGACCAGCTTCATGTTGCCCGCGAGGAGAAAACGAAACACACTTTTAACATCAAGTTGGCAGTAGAAACAATTTATGCATGAAAACAAGTGGCTGATGGAAGATGTGTGCTTTTCTCATGCTAAACTAAATTAGCCTAGAAGACTGCAGGAGATTTGAACAAAACCCCATGGCAGATGGAAGTTTTTTTCTTTATATTCCTGAAATGTAATGGCCCCTTGTAATGGCCCCATGCCATCATTGTCTCTTAGGCGCTATGAAAGCACTTTTCACCAATCAGCCTTAAGATTACAAGATTGCAAAACATTACACCCAATATCCCATACAGTATATCACACATTTTAATGGTCTGATTGATAATCAGTTTTCATGTGATGGCTAATCACTATACACATGTATCCAACATATTTCCAAGAGCAGCCATTGATTCAAGAACTCCACATGTGTGTAACACTTTGACATTCCCCATCAGCTAGTCCATTCACTTCTACATTTGGACATTTGGCAGGCGTCCTTATCCAGAGCGACTTACATTTTTATTATTATTATTTTTTTTACATCTGAGCAGTTGAAGGCTAAGGCCCGTGCTCAAGGGCCCAACAGGGTGGTCAAGGGATTTAAACCTGGGATCTTCCAACCATAGTCCAATGTTTTAACCACTGAGCTACCCCTGACCTCTAAAGCATCTTCAATTAAAAGTTTCCAATTCGGAAAGCCATTATTTGTCACATACCTGTATACTTTAGAGAATAGGGAAATTCTAATGTTGGGATCAGAATGTCATTTCAGCCATGACATGGTGACTTTAGGGCAAAGGGAGTTAAGACCAGAGTTAAAGGGTCAACAAGGGTCCCTTTACTGGGTTTGAATCATCGACCTCTGCTAATGTGTCCAAAAGAGAAACCATTTAAGGCATAGCTAGCTCAACTAATTGAAATATAATAATAAATCTTAGGCAGTATTTTTATTGATTGATAACAATTGTCAACCACTTTTGTAAATGTCTGTTTTTTCATGCTTTGGCAGATTCATAAATTACAAGCTAATTATTTAGTTTCAAAATGCTAGACACTTAAATGCTATGAGAAACAGTAATAACTAACAGGAACAACAGTAACTAACAGATTCATTGTTGGAACTAAAAAATTTCTCCGGTATTAGTAAAATAATGCACTTTCTGTTGTAGAAAAATATAAAAATTTTGAAGTGGTTCAGTAACTCGACTTCATCACCGCTCCCTATTTCTCCTTATTTATATAACCATATGACTACCTTACATTAATAATGCACAAGCATGTCTTATCTGAAAGTATCTGTTATATGACAATATCCATACAGGTAAATGTTAACTTATTTTTTTTGTCACAGTGCTGCTACTATATTATCTCTTCTTCTCCAGCGCTAATCATTAATGGAAACAAGAAGAGTGGCAGCAACGCTTGACACTCAGTCTTGCAAAAAAAAAAAGAAAAAGAAAAAAGATATGGCAAAGTGACAGCAGACGCCACTGAAAGTTGCATCAGGCGTCCTGAGACTGAGAGTGAATTATCTACAAGAGGAAGTGATAAAAAATATGTGAGATTTACTACATCATTAATGCACATCAACTGTCTAATGGCTTTGCAGTAGTAACAGAGTCAGCTTGTCACCCATTGTCAGTCTGTATAATCAGAGGCCCTTTTTTTTTAGGAAAAGAAAAAAAATCATTATGAGCAGCATGTTGCTAGCATTGCTTATAATAAAACCATACATCTTTATGAACCTAGTAAACACTGCAATGTGGCGATTTTCAGACCTGTTTACCGTGTGTATTTTGACACGCTTCTCTGTAATGTTGCAGGTGTGGGATGAAGGTGCTTGACATAGCTGCTGCTTTCATTCCTCCTTCCTTCTGCCTTCTATCCTAATTAAATTAGGACTGATTAAGCCGTGGCTAATGCAGTCAGAACTGCAGCATGCTAATGTAATAAAATCAGTTAAACTGGTTAGCGTAATTGGCAGGAGTTGCAAACGGCAGGAGATTTGCTTTAAATTATTTATTTGCGTAGCAGACGCCGCTCTGTAACGCGTCGCGACTTCGCAATTCCATTACTTACATCAGCTGTTTGCAGAACCAATTTAGGCACAGACTGATGTTCAAGGATACAACAAGTGGTGCAACACCATACATACCCACACACAAATTCAATATACAATTTTGTGTGTATATTAGATTGCCAAAAGTATGTGCTTGGCTGCCTTCACATACACATGAACATGAGTAACATCCAATTCCTAATTTATAGGGTTTACTATGATGTTGGCTCACCCTTTGCAGCTATTACAGCTTCAGCTTCTCTGGGAAGGCTTTCTACAAGATTTAGGACTTCCACAGAATTAATACATGTAGGTACAGGATGGGGCCATTTCCAAACTGTTCCCACAAAGTTGGGAGCATGAATTTTTTTAAAATGTTATGCTATGATAAAGCATTAAGTGTTTCTTTCATTAGAAGTAAGGCGCCAATGACCGAAAAACAACCCCACACCAGTTCCAACATGACTGTGCACCAGTGCACAAAGCAAAGGTCCATAAAGACATGGATGAGTGATTTTAGTGTGACTGGCCTGCACATAGTCCTGACCACTACCTGATAGAACATCTTTGCGAGGAATTAAAGTGAAAACAGACCTTCTCGTTCAACATCAGCGTCTGAGCTCACAAATGTGATTCTGGAAGAATGGTCCAAAATTCCCATGAACACACACCTAAACCTTGTGGAAGACCATCCCAGAAAAGTTAAAGCTGTTATAGCTGCACAGGGTGGGCCAACATCAGATTAAACCCTGTGTAGTAAAAAGTGGATATTACTCAAGTTCATATGCATGTATAGGCAGACGAGTGAATATTTTTGGGAATATAGTGTATAAACATTACTGTATCTCACTCACTAACTCATCTTCTATACCGCTTTCCCCTGTATTCAGTGTTGCGGGGACCTGGAGCCTATCCCAGGAGGCTTAGGGCACGAGGTGGGGTATACTCTGGACAGCATGCCAATCCATCGCAGGGCACAAACACACACACATTCACACACTACAAGCAGTTTGGGAACGTCAATTAGCCTAATCTACATGTTTTTGGACTGCGGGAGGAAACCCACCAAACACGGGGAGAACATGCAAACTCCATGAACACAGAGCTGGGAATCTAACCCAGACCCTGGAGGTGCAAGGTGACAGTGCTAACAACTATACCACCGTGCCGCCTGTATATACAGTATGTGTAAGGAAAAAAAAGGTTTTCTTTTTTCATGTGTTGCACCAGATTTGGATTGAACATAATAGGTGCTATTACTTTTCCTGTGAGATAGTGGACATATGGTATAATTTTGAAAAGAAGAAAAGTAATCTTGTGGGATTTTTTTCTTCACAATTTCTCCACAATTCTGTTATTAACAATTATTAACTACACAAATATACCTTTTACATTTCTAAGAACAGTTGTAGGGTTCTACACTGACACTTTAATAGAAACCCTTAACAAACTATGTAAAATCATACAAACTAAATGTTTTTTTTTTCATAGAGGATTAATAGAGTAGATCCTTTAGAAAACAAATCCTTAACTTAACTTTACATAAGCCAGTTGTGTAGTTCTACATTGAGACGTGGAAGTAAATGCCAAATGCTCAATGTAGAGCCATGGAGTTGGGGATTTCTTATTTCATTATGGGCTGCGAGTAGAACATTTGAACATTATAACTTTTATAACATTATAACATAGATAACTACCCAAAATAACATTTTCCTTTCTAAGATTGTTTTTAGGGTTCTATATTTCAAAGGAAACCTGTAATGAGCAGAACAAAAGGTTTCCTGTTTCATAATAGGGGTAATAGAGTGTAATGAAACAATTTCAACTGAAAATAGTACATAAGGAATGCCTTTTAAAATAGTTGTAGTGTTCTACACTGAAACATTAAGGTGAACACCTAGTGGCAAACCTGACGCCATCCTACATTAATACTGTCTCTGCTTGTCCTGTGCATCCACTGAAAGTCAAATGTAATTACTCTCCTGCATTAGAAAACAAGCAGATGGTGCCCTGACCGGCTAATCACACACACACACACACACACCTTCTACCTTTTTTATTCTCATGAGTAACTACTGTATGAAGCAACTTAAATTTTCTGCTGCTAATGTTTAGGAAAGTGATTGGGTAATCCGTGGACTTGGATGTCTGACATGATCTCTTTCATCACAAATTGCTAATGTGCTTATGGAGCGCAGTAAAATCTTGGAAATTAAGTTGTGAGGGCCTTAAAAAAGCCCAGAGGCGGTGTCTTAATCTTTGTATAACAATCTAGTCAAAATCAATACCGTTAATCATTTACCATCAATGCAATGCTTTTGAAGTTTGCTCACAGAAGGACACAGTATTGCAACAGGCTGTAGCTGAATTCCAAGGGGTCTTAATGGGTTCAATAAAAGAAAAGTATCAAGCCCTGTACCAAACCCAACAGAGAGTCATGGATCTATTTAGCACTTACCTTTCTTAAATACGAAACTTAAAAAAAATATTTACAGAACATTAAAAATCGTTTTTAAAAATTCATTGCATCTTAGGAAAAAGTTTGTTTTGCTGAATTTTGCTCTTAAATGAGAAATGGGGTGGAAGTTTTCAACCTGATTTAGAAAGCATGGTTAACTTGCTGCGATGCTAATAACCTGCCATAAGGACATTATTTGTAACTATAATATCAGCAGGCACAAATAGCACCCAATCGTGCAATTACTCAACATTATGAACAATTTGTCCAACACAGATTACTAATGATAATTAAAATGTCTTTACTGATATGAATAATATTGAGTATTTACTTTTGCCATTTTTTAGACTTGTTTTTGGCTTCACTGTAACACCTATTAATCCTACACTAAAGTTAAAAAATGACTGGTTAATTTCCTATTTGGTTTGGTTTCACATTGTCAAAAAAAAAAAAAGTTCCAGTAAAAATAAATAAATAAAATAAAACGAAATCTTAAATAAATAAACCCTTTGTACATGTTCAAAACAGAGAACTCACCCAAACATTGGAGAACACAAACTAGTTTAAAATAAATGATTTGATTAGCCTTTATAGCAGCTTCCTTTAGTTGATGCTTCTTTGTGGGTCTTTCTGTCTTCTGTTTTGTCTCCAGTAAATGAAAAGTAGCTCAGTTGGGTTGAGGTCAGGTGGCTGACTTGACTCCTTAAGAACTCACCATTTATTTGATGGTACAGTAGGTTTTTATTTAAGTTGCTTTTGTGGATTTGTTTCATTATCCATCTGTATTTTTAGGATCTATCAGTCCTATTGGTTTTGCAGCATTTGACTGAATCTGAGTAGAAAGTAAAGCTCTGTACACTTCGGACATCTTGCTATTTCTACCAGCAATCATGCCATTAATAAACACCAGACCTACAGGTCCATTGGTAGCTATACATACCCATGCCATACCACTGCCTCCATCATGTTTAACCTATGTTTGTTTTGGTATGCTTTGAATCATGAGCCCTTGCTTTCTTCCTCCATATTCATCTCTAATACTCATTCTCATGTTCTTCATAAAGGCTTTAAACATTTCTTAGCAAACTGTAATCTGGCATTTCTGTTCCTAGTTGTTTACAACTTGTGCTAAACACTCTGTTTATACATTCATGAAGGTGCCTCTAGATTGTAGACTTGTGTTTGTGGATGAAGACGCTTCTACCTCCTTCAGATGTATCCTGTCCTGACTTGACATTTCATCACTAGACTTTTGTGATCATCAATGTTTTTGTGAACTTTAAATAAATGTCTTTAATGGCAAACATAACTGACCATCAATCTGTTTATCATATAGCTTTCTCATTACTTTTGAGCCTGTGGAAAAAAGTGACTTTGTGTGCTCTAAACTTGTTGTTTCAAGGCTAAACATCTGCATGTTAATCAGTTCATTTCAAATTCATTGAGGTGATGTACTGTACAGAGACAAACATAAGAAAGCTTTTGTCACTGTCTAAATACCTGTGAGCCTGACTATACCCTCTCTTTTTGTTTTTCCAAATATTTAGTATAGTTAGCGTTTTTGCAGGACAGATATGTGATTTGGCTTGGTTCAGCAGATTGCTTTTACAAATAAAATACCACATACAAAAACACACAGCATGTTTTATTTACTTCCTGCGGTTTCATCAATTCAAAGTTCAATCACTTTCCTACCAGCGTTTATTTGATAGTAGACTGAGGCCAACTCCCTGAAATGCCTTTAGACCTGAGTGTAAATCTCACCTGTCTGATGAACTACAAAAAAGAGGAAAACACAACAGGGTTCCGTTCAAATGAACTAAACACTGGTAACACAAGGGCATCCGTAAATAAGCCTATAAAGGTTTTCCATGTAAACTATTTTCATTGGTTTTCTCTTCAGTAATCTCTTTCCCCAGTGATGAGTTTGACCACAGTCTGATCCCCAGTCTGTTCCTTTCGTAGCTGAGTAGATAAAATTGCTTTTATGGCTAATATTGTAAAGAATAGCAGCAACAATCAATAACCTAGAAGACCATGTATGCAATACTACATTAGACATATAAATCAAACGTACATCTTATGGAGTGTGCATAGACCGGAAAACTGCAGTACATGATTGTGGTTTGGTGTGTGTTGTATGTTTGCCATGGTTGCTGATTTGGCTGGCTAGCTGCCATCAAGGCCTTTGATTGGATTTTCAGCTCTAAGACATTTGCACCAAGGTAAGTCGATACGTTATTTAAACTGTTCCACTGCTTGTGTGCGATGTTTACTATTAGACTTCAGGTCTCCAAACACTTGAGATGTCAGAAGTCAAGCAGAATGGGTAACACGCTCAGATTAGCGAACATGTAAGCTCAATTTCCACACAACTATTTCCCACTCTTGTTTGCTGCACAAGTGTTCCAATAGGGGTTATTTGTTTTTAGATTAGATTGTAAACAGGTTCTTTGTTACTGGAACTGTGGTCGACACTTTCGTTTTACTAAGCAAGGAAAATACTGTAACATTCCCAAAACCAAGACATTGACTGGTATAGGATTTTACAGTACATTGTTCATTTTCCATTGCAATGCATTGGTTAATGAAAGATTGGTATGACTTTTATGTTAATGGATTTTTGCATGTATTATCATATGCATGTTGGAACAACTATGTAGTTACATGTCCATGGTCTCTTGCTTGCTTCCAGGTTTTGCATTTTCACCCACATACTGAAATCATGCCTATTGTTGTAATGCTCCTGGCACATTCATTGTGTATACCATTATCACACCCAGTGTTACGTTCTTTTCTGCACCTAACCATAACTCTCTGACAGCTCTGAACTTCGTGGCCTTTAATAAACCCTCTAAACTGATAATCTACAAGCCCTCTCTAGCCTTGTGGAAATCTTGATAACTACCATGATAAGTTCACACCTTATTGAGTCCCTTTTTCAGGCACTGTGCTCGAAGAAATGTTTTCTTCATCTAGTTTCTGCATTGATTGTTTAATGTGCCCACTGTTTCATTTGTGATGGCTAATTTGCAGGATAAAGACCTTCTTATTGGCCCCAGGTCATCATTTAAGTGGGCAGAACAGTGCCAACTGTTTACCAAATTACCAGGTTGCCAACTTCAGCACATACTACACGTTTTTTCTTTTTTTCTTCCTTTTTTCTTTTCCTTTTTTTCGCTGCGCTCAGCCGTAACAGCAGTATTGTTTGCATTAAGGAGCTGGCCAGGGTAAATGGAGCTGTTTTCAATTAGTTTTCAAAGTGCTTATCCCATTAAAGATAATGACTTATTGATTTAATGACAATGGTACTGTTGGTGTGAGGCTCATTGCTATCATGACTCTAGTCTCTTTCCCCACTTACTCAATTGCTTTCTCACTTTCTTCACATTCTCCCACTCACTCCAGTTATTCTCAGAGAACATATCCCATTTATATATATATATATATATATATATATATATATATATATATATATATATATATATATAGTCCAACTAACTTTTTTCTTTAGCAGAAACTACCTGTCATTGTTGTCTGCATTGTCATTCAGGTTGTTTCGGAGATATAATAGCTGCAGAGTGTTTAGCAGGTGGAGCTGGACAGGTGCCAGGGTGTCAGCAGGGTGCGCAGGAACATGGCAGGAGGGAAAACCCTGATCTCATTCAGGATGTTCCCATGCATCACATTACTGCAGTACAGATGGGATATTTTCTCCCCCCTCCCCCACTCTTTCTCTACGCAGCATGCACTCACTTTGGCACTTTGCCTTTTCTTCTCTTTAAGCTTTGAAGAGAAAAAGTAGCATCACGTTTTACTTCTCCCATGCTCTCCTTTTCATTTGTTCATTTATTTGTTTATTCATTTGTTCATAAGAGTCACTTTCTATTAACGCATGCATATTACTTAGTCCTGCTCCATCTGGGTGATCTACTGTAGTCTACATAAATGTATGATCTGCTTCCAGGTGATAATTATTATCCAGGTCAATTTATCTAATCTTCTAGTCAGTGGTCAAACTTACACATCTCGCCTGCTTTGTATCCTTCAATTTATACAGTATAGTATGGTGTCTAAGGAGTGTATTGTAGAATTGTTAGCAGTAGAGAGCTAGTCTATACTACATGCAATCTACTGTACTGTACCCATAATAAATGACATTATGAATGATCAACTGTAGATCCAATGCTTAGCCAAAGTATATGCAGTACTTTTTTTTATCTCTATTAGTGCAGGTAAATTACAGTGTAATTGATTTATTGGTAAGTACTCTAAATCTAAAATATAAGTGGTAAGATTTCAAGACAAACATTTTGTAATATACAGGTACAGTATGGTAGCCTCTAATAGTGATCTGCTCTAGAGTATGAGTGATCTACTGTAGGATGTTTGGCATTGATGATCTTATCTAGGCCGTGTGTGACTTACGCTAGAATTTTTGGACTTACTGATTATGTCTACAGTAGGTTATACAGTAAGTGATCTACTGGAATTTACTTTCCACTAAAAATCTTGTTTAAAGTGTATGTGAGATTTCCTGTAATATGTTTTCCATTGGTAATCTAGTCTAGACTATGTGTGACCTACTTTTATCCTGCCCCCATTAAGTGTTCTAGAGTATATGATCAGCTCTTGCCATCACTGTGATAATCTAGGGATTTTTTTCCCCCCTCAACCTAGTCCTCATAGATGGTGACCCTCATGGGTCAATATTAACAATCTACTATAAATACAGGTGATCAACTGTGGAGTAGTTTCAATTCATGAGATTCTGTGTCTATATGTATAAACCACATCCTATATATTGATATGTATCTTATAAATTAATATGCCATGAATATGCAATTCATGTTATCTGTCAATGATCTACTTTTTTCTGGAGTGATCAACTCTTTAGTTCAATCACCAAACTACTTTTGCAAATGCAAATGCAAGCTAGGCATTGGTAGGAAGCCTTTTCATAGATAAAACACACCAGACTCTTTGATGAAACCCTAAAGGTCCACATATGAGAACACAGGACTCTATGGGTGATCTACAATCTGACCGGTCCGGTCGAGTGTGTGTGTGTGTGTGTGTGTGTGTGTGTGTGTGTGTGTGTGTAAATTATCAGCAGTTTATCAGTTTGTTTTGCTAATGGCTGTTTTTCTCTTTCACACACCGTGGGGAGCTCTGTGTAATGAAGCGCCCACCTCCCAGACACACACACAAACACACACACACACACACACACACACACATGCTTTTTCTTTTTCTCTATATCCAATCTCATTGTCACTACATTACATTTTAGATGATCATTACTGAAAAATATAGCTGATATACACATCTATTAAATAATTTATAGCTAATATTAGCTAATGGGTATGTTATATTAGCTACATTGCTCAATTCTCCTTCTCTCTCTCTCTCTCTCTCTCTCTCTCTCTTTCTCCCTCTCTCTCTCTTTCTGTGGCAGGGTAATTATCTGAGGAAGTATTAATAATGGTAAAAGTGGTCTAATTTTGACCCATAACTAAGGTGAGCAAATAGAATTGATGGGCTGGAGGGCTGAGTGCTCGCACAAGGCTCTATCTACTGTAAGTGTCTAATTATCAATCAGTAAACACTTGTGTGCAGATCATGGAGCTCATTGTGGTCAGTTTATTCACTCTCTGTAAAGCCACCCTTCCCAAACCAGGATCTGATGCTTCCCATCCAGATGCTCTCAGTGGAATAAGTCCCATAACACCTTAAAGGTCAGTTTAAGTTCTCATAATATAAATTGGTTAAAATGTTGACCTATCTACATCTATGTGTAATATAAAGTACCTGAAAATGTCCACGTTCTTATCAGAGGTCCAGTTGATCTTAAGGAAGTGGTTATGGTCCACTATGAAATTCTTTGTCTTGCATGAGGTAATTCTCCTGGAACCAGTTATCCAGGCTTTCAATCTCGTACAGGTCTGCCTTCTCGTCGCTACCAGAGTTTAGCTCAACAATAACAGTGTCACTGAAAAACTAGACACTGCTCACACCCTTATAAGTGTACAGTTAGTAGAGCAGTAGGCTTCAGACACAACTTCTGTTAATCCAGTGGTAAAGGAGAGGGAAGGTGAGACATATCTACCTACCTGCACTCCTTATGTTTGGAGATCCACTAACAGAGAGACTATGTCTTAGGTCATCCAACTTGGTCGATGCTAAACACCATTAAAAAGACAACACTTTATAGTAACATAATTTATTTCCCTGTGTAGGAGGTGAGTGATGGTGTAATTGGTAGAGCATATGAGATGGTATGCGAGTTGTAACGGGTCCAGGGTGTTGGGTAAAGTCTTTGACAAGGCTTTTAAAGCACTCCATAACAACTGAAGTCACAGTTACAGGGAATAGTGGTTGATGCAGGCTGGCGTTTTTTGGGAGCGGAACAAGAACGGCCTGTTTAAAGCATGAGGGTCAGACTGTAGTACCTTTATTATGCATATTGACATTAACACTACTGCAACCTTGAAGCGAGCATAAAATATGCTCAACTCCTCAGCCAGAGGCATGCACATGTTCACCATTCTAAATTGTGGTGTTGGTTGGTGATTCATTCCATTATAATTTTTAATCTAGAGTGCCATGGATGGTTTTAAACACTAACATCATTTAACCTGCCTCGCAAAGTAATTGACCATTGGCCCCCTAGTGTGCAACCTCCTTTTAAACGGGAACTTCCCAGTCATAAGGAAGATGGCGACAAGGCCTGATTTCTTAAAACAGTGGCATACAGTAGGTCCAAAATACTTTTAGCTCTGGTGGTGCAAGTGACATGTTGGTTGAAGTTTGCACTACATGGTTGAGATTTGTGCTTTTGTCTCATGCACCTTTGTCCCAGGTTTCATGTAGATTATGTAAGGTTAGTGTCAGTGTTTATTAGAGACAGTGACTAATGTAAATTTCAGAGAAAGGTAAAAAAAAAGTTTGTGTTTTGGTGTAAAGCAGCTTTCGAGAGCAACAATGCTCATGCTGACACACCAGGTAATGTTTACCATCCACTCACCACTCTACCTTGATTTTCCCAGCTCCATTGTCCAGGAAATTTAGAAAAACTCAGGTGACCCGAAGGCATGATCCAGCTCCAGGTCTAATTTTAGCCATGTCTCGGTCAATTAGAGGAGGTAGCAGTCCCAAATGTCTCTCTGGAATTTAGCCCTTGAGATTATTCTTCAGAGACTGGAGTTGGCTAGCAGCATGCTAAACAGGGGAGTACAGTGTGTGTGAGTCCTCATTCTATTTGTGATGCCAGCTTCTTTCCCTTATGGCTGCACGTCAGGATCTTGTCCAGCTAGCATGGATCCAGTTTTAAAGACAATGATAGGTGAGTCGATTGGATTCCAGTACATTTGTAAAAAAAAAAAAAAAAAAAAATGTTATAGCCATGGTGATAAGAAGTAAGACAAAGAGCAAAAGATAAACAAAATTAAACAAAGTGTTTGTTAGAGCAGTCATGATGGCAGTCAACCTCACCAGTGTCATGTTAGATCATAGATGGAGAATTGAGAACAGCAATAATATTCTTATAAAGCTAGTGGAAAAAGTATGTGAATCATTGAGTTAATGACCTCAAAAAAGCTAACTAGAGCCAGGTGTTAGTTTGGAGGTGTGGAGTAGAGCTACTCTGACTGATAGGTTACAAAGTGTTTTCACATCTACAGTGGCAAATGGAGATATTTACATTGAGGCATTTGGCAGACACCCTTATCCAGAGCGACTCACATTTTTATCTCATTATACATTTGAGTAGTTAAGGGCCTTGCTCAAGGGCCCAACTTGGTAGTCGTGGGATTGAACCAAAGTCCAATGTCTTAACCAACCACTGAGCTACCATTTGATTCAGCTATAATGAATTTAATTCAGCTACAATGAATAATAATAATAAAAAAACAACCATGAGTGACAGCAAAATATTTGAAGGCATCATTGGAACTGGCTAACATCTGTGTTCATGAGTGTACAGTATGTAAAACATTGAACAAGTAGGGTGTCCATGGCAGGACACCACAAAGAAAGCCACTGCTTACTCAAAAGAACATTGCTGCAGGCCTGAAGTTTGTGACAGAGCGCATTGACACTCCACAGCAGTATCGGCCAGGGGAAGATGAATTCCCAAGTGTCAAAACAATCTTTAGGATAATGCAATGACCAAAAACACTAGAGCAAATCCACAACAGAATGGCTTCAGAGAAACAAAATCTGCCTTTTGGAATGGCTCTAGGTTTTTAGAGTTACACTGTGCATATTCGAGTTGAGGACCAGTTTTAGGAAGATACACAACTGGAGGCAAAGCCCATACAAAGAGCTTTTAATCTGACGACCAGAAGACAAGTACATGATGAGACAACAAAGAAGTGATGGACTATAAAAAATTAACATGAGAACATCTGTATCGGGTTCCAGTGTGCTGCTGCATTCACACCAGTTACAACAAAGGAACAGGAACTGGGTGTGTGAGTGCTCATTCCTGACCTGACGTCATCGAGTTTTCAAATCACAAATCTACCAGGAGAACCCGAACAGCAGCTGTGAGCCCTGGCAGGTCTCCTCCCGCACCTCTCCTCCAGCCTGTCTCCTCAGCTCAGTTCCTGTGCGCTTTTATTGTTATTTATGTGCTCATTCATGGAGCGTGTTATTTATTGACGCTGAGCAAGAACCAGCGGCGATATTATATTCCCAATTTTCATTTCAGCTTGAGCACAAATAAACAAACAGGTTGTGAGAGGGCTGTTTTATGAGCACACACACACACACACACACACACACACACACACACACACACACACTACTGAAAGTTTAATGGACTATGGACTGGCCATGTAATAGAATTACAGCTGGTGTGAGAATAGCAGAATCAGGCAATAGATCTCAAAGGCTATCAGTGTGCGTGTGCAAACACGCGCACACACACACACACACACACACACACACACACACAAACAAAAGAGACAAAATGGTAGGAATAAAGCCTTTTCTATGGTAATATGTCCTGAGGTCAGTAGTGAAATGTGACAGACGACAGCACTTCGGTTAGCAAAAGCATTTCAAAGCATGTGTGTGTGTTTCCATGTTTGCGGGTGTGTGTCCTTGACCGTTAGTTCGGTGGAGGTAGGTGTGTTTTTAGCTGTCCATCAAAATCAGGCTTTAGTTGATTATCGATTAGAGGCAGAAAAAAGGGAGTAAGGGGGAGTGAGAAAGACAGAGAGAGAGAGAGAGAGAGAGAGACAGAGAAAGAGAGAGAGGGGGAGAGAGAGAGAGGGAGAGAGAGAGAGAGAGAGGGAGAGAGAGAGAGAGAGAGAGAAGATCAGACTAGAATTCAGATGTTTGATGACCTAATAATGAATTAAATATTATTGTGATATGCCCTCAAATATTTTAATCTTTAAGACTTTTCATTGAAACTTCCTGTTTCCCTAATTGCATAACCCTGAGAACACTGATAAAACAGAGCCAGATAGAGAGAGAGAAGGAGAAAGAGAGAGAGAAAGAGAGAGAGAGAGAGAGAGCAGGGAGTTGGGGAACAGGAGGGGTTCAATGCGGCTTTAATAATCCGTGGCAGAGGCTAAATGAGCCATTCTGCAGTAATCTAACACACACACACACACACACACACACACACTAACACACACACATACACACACACACACTGACACACACACTTCTCCTACCATCTCAGTATCTAAATTATTAAAAGTGTTGTTTTCCCTGATTTCATTGCGGCAAGATGAAAAGCTGCAGCTCAGAGGAAAACCTCATTCTGTCTGTAAGTCTCTCATTCTGATATCAAAACAGAGCAGAGTATCGTAAAGTAGGATGAGGAGATAGAGTAAAGTGCATTACTGTATAATTATATAGAGTAAATTAAAGTAGGGTAGAGTAGAGTAGAGTACAGTAGAATAAAGGCGATAGAGCCATACGCAATACGAGTAATAAAGAATAGAGGAGGCCGAGTGAAGTACATTTATGGCATTTGGTGGACGCCCTTAATTTTATACATTCGAGTGGTTGAGGGGCTCAACAACAGCAACTTAGTGGTGCTATGGTTTGAACATGGGACCCTCCAATCATTAGCCCAAAGCCTTGGCCAATGAGCTACCTCTGACTGGTATAGTCTGAGAAGTTGATCAATCCACATGGAGTACAGTATAATTATATGAAGTAGAGTAGAAAAGATAAGTGGAGCAGGTAATACTCCATATGGATCTATCAACTTGTCAGACCATACCAGTCAGAGGTAGCTCATTGGTTAAGGCTTTGGGACCTTTAAGACTTTTCCTCACGGACTCCATTGTATCCGTCGTTATGAACATGACAATCCTGGAGGGACGAAGGTTTATGGAAACACCTGGAAAGAGGTAGACCCGGTGAATATTAAATATTGAGGTGTTGATTTTGTGTGGTGTCTACAGATTGTCCAACGGATCTGCATCTGGCTTATAGAATGCGGACACTGGACAGGCAATTTTTTTTTTTAGGCCACAATGTTTTTTAAGACATCCCATATCCATGTCACGTGTGATTTGCTTTAATGCCCACCACACGAGAGCAGCTCAAAGTCAATGAGATGAGCTGGGAAGTTTGGCAGAAGTGGGTGGAGCACTTGCCAATGATTTACAAACCAGGTCTTGTCATCACTGTTGATAAGCATATTTTAGGGGAGGGTGCACATTTAAGCAGTACAGTATATGCCAAACAATCCGTCTATGTATGGTATAAAGATATGGAACATGCAAGTGTACACAAGCAAACCGAGTGATGGTGAGAAAAGCATGGAAAAGGGAACACCAAAGTTGTTATTTTGTGCCACAGTTGCAACTGGTTTAAAAAAAATGACTTTGATAAACATTTTAGTGAAGTACTCTGTAATAAATAGTACAATTGGTTTTATCTTAGTATTCATTACAGTGGAACCTTAGATTATGAGCATAATTTGTTTCGGAAGCGGGCTCGTATTCCAAAACACCCGTAAACCAAATTAAATTTTCCCATAGGAAATAATAAAAAACTTAAATTACTTGTTCCACAGCCCCAAAAAATAAATACATAAAAATAATTAGCATAAAATATTAAGTAAAAATAAAACAAATTAACCTGCACTTTATCTTAAAAAATAAATTCCCGACAGATAGGTGTTTCTGTTTCTACTAACTAATGGAGTCATTGCTGTGAAATAAAAATAAAACGAATTAACCTGCACTTTACATTTGAAAAAAATTGCAGCAGAGGATTGTTTCTGTGTAGAGCAGAAAGTCTGTGAAGGCGAAAGTAGGAGGGATCTGTGTGTGTGTGTGTGTGCCTGTGGCACGGTGTCCAATGATGTGCGCCCACAGACACAAAGAGCAGGCTGAGCCTTGAGCAGAAAAAGAAAATTAATCTTAAACCGCTCTAATGAGACTTGCTTTTGCTTTACACGCGCGCTGTACACACGTGCGCTGTACACACGCGCATACAGTACCAAAATAAAATATGTTTTACACACACACACGTGGTCACAGTGTTATAGTAAACAGTACACGCACGCACAGATGTTGATTATACCAGTAAAAGACGCGCACTAAGACCCAGCAGGTCAAGATTCCGTACTCTGAACCAAGACTTGTTCGTTTTCCAAGTTAAAATTTATTAAAAAATTTTACTCATCTTGCAGAACACTCGCAAACCGCGTTACTCACAATCTGAGGTTTCACTGTATAGTGAAAAAAAAACGAGTGGTGTGAGCTCAGGTAAATGAGGCCTGTAGGATGTACTACACAGCAAATACAAGTTCAAAACATGTAATGTTCACAAGAGCTAAAGTTAATGAAAAGGATCTAATACAACATTATATGATAGTATATGTATTATTGTGGATTTATAATGAAACAAAATGGTCCGGTCAACAGTGACCGGGAACATTATGAGTGTGAGCCACAAACGAACACATGAGGGTTAATGTCTGGATTAGTACCTGGTCTGGTTCTCTCTTTATTGATTAGCAGGGATTGTTGTCAGGATAAACTCCCTCTTCTATTTAAATACTCTTGTTTGACTCCTTTCTTAATTAATGAATTCATAAGGCACGTTTAAGAGTCATGTGTAACAACGACTTTGAATAAACTCTAAGGTAAATAACTGAACTGAACTGATTTTATATAAGAGCACTTTTCCATAGATAAAAATCTCGAATATTAGCAGGTTCAGATCCAGAACGTTAAGAGCAATGTGAACACAGTCCAGTGGGGGGCTGGGTAGTGGGGTCCTGTGGTATGGTACACAGTGATGATGTGTCTGACTCAAGTGTGTGTGTTTGTTTTAACTACTTGTATGCAGATAGTGGCGTGTGCAAGTCTGGAAGTCTAGCCGTGTTCAGGAACGCGGTGTGTAGTGGATTCCTCACACAGCAGCTCTGGCATTTGGGACTCCCATTTCTACACACACTGGTAAGAGCATCCCCTGTTCATCTGTATATATACTGTATATATACACAGACACACACACACAGAACGACATTTCTTACACCTGAAAATCCTGCAGAGGTTTAGCCAGACAGTAACAGCTAAAAAAGCAGTTGACTCTGTTTGGAAGCAGAGCTGAATTTCCCTTAAGCTGTGGCTTTTCTGCTCCTGCTCTCACAGCGCTCTGGTGTACCCTACTGATTTACCGTAAGAGATTTATATCTGTAATCCCTCTAAAGCTCGGTATTGATGATCAGTGATCATACTCTTTTGATAAACAGTGGATTTACTCCATGTTTCAAAAGATGCAGCAGGAACACACTCGCCTTCTCTCCTCACGTCTGCTCTGTGCCTGTTAGGAGATTTAATAAAAGGTGTGTCGAGTTACTAAGACTCAAAGTGAATTATCAGTTTACGGGGGCATTGGGATAAATTTCACATGCTAGTAGTGGGTGTGTTGTGGAAAATTTACAAAGAATAATTGCATCAATTACATAACGTGCAATGATGGAGGAGGAGGAAACGCTAACATTCTACATGAAATACTTAATTGTCTTTACTATTGTTAGAAAGTATTTTTTGTCACAGGTTTTATTGGAGTGTAAGGTTTAAGATTGACAAAATAGAGCACAGTTCCACACATAATATTAATGTTGGTGAAGATTAGGTTAGATAGATAGATCAGAAGCCTAGAGAGATAGACAGACAGACAGACAGACAGTTATCGGTATAGACATACATGTCAGAAGAATGGATGGATGGATCGTTGAACAAATGGATGTATAGATGGATGTATGTATGGATAGATGAATAAATGTATGTAGTGTACTGTATGTATGGATGGGTGGATGAATGGATGGATGGATAGATGGATGGATTAGATATGGTTAGATACAAACCCGATTTCAAAAAATGTTGAAACACTGTTCAAATTGTAAATAAATCAATGCAATGATGTGGAAATTTCAAATTTCAATATTTTATTCAGAATACAACATAGATGAGATATCAAATGTTAAAACTGAAAACATTTATCATTTTAAGGGAAAAAAAAAGGTGATTTAAAATTTCATGGCATCAACACATTTAAAAAAAAGTTGGGACGAGGCCATGTTTACCCCTGTGTTAAATCCCATCTTTTTTTTTTTTTATAACAGTCTACAAACATCTGGGGACGAAGGAGACAATTTCCTTATGTTTAGGTATAGGAATGTTGTCCCATTCTCTAATACAGGCTTCTAGTTGTTGAACTGTCTTAGGTCTTTTTTGTCACATCTTCCTCGTTATGATGCACCAAATGTTTTCTATGGGTGAAAGATCTGGACTGCAGGCTGGCCGTTTCAGTACCAGGTTCCTTCTCCTACGCAGCCATGATGTTGTAATTGATGCAGTATGTGGTCTGGCATTGTCATGTTGGAAAATGCAAGGTCTTCCCTGAAAGAGACGACGTCTGGATGGGAGCATATGTTGTTCTAGAACTTGGATATACCTTTCAGCATTGATGGTGACTTTCCAGATGTGTAAGCTGCCCATGCCACACGCACTCATGTAACCCCATACCATTAGAGATGCAGGCTTCCTTGTCCTCTTTAGTCCGGATGTCATGGCGTCCCAGTTTTCCAAAAAGAACTTTAAATTTTGATTCGTCTGACCACAGAACAGTTTTCCACTTTGCCACAGTCCATTTTAAATGAGCCTTGGCTTCTGGATCATGTTTCGATATGGCTTGTTTTTTGACCTATGGAGTTTTTGCTGGCAACGACGAATAGCACAGTGGATTGTGTTCACCGACAATGTTTTCTAAAAGTATTCCTGAGCCCATGTTGTGATTTCCATTATAGAAGCAGAGAAACTGTCATTCTGACAGGCTCTTTACATACCCAATCATGTTGCCAATTGATCTAAACTGGTCCTCCAGCTGATTCTTATATGTATATTTAACTTTTCCGGCCTCTTATTGCTACCTGCCCCAACTTTTTTGGGATTTGTAGATCTCATGAAATCCAAAATGAGCCAATATTTGGCATGACATTTCAAAATGTCTCACTTTCAACATTTGATATGTTATCTATATTCTATTCTGAATAAAATATTGAAATTTGAAACTTCCACTTCATTGCATTCTGTTCTAATTCACAATTTGTACAGTGTCCCAACTTTTTTTGAAATCGGGTTTGTAGATAGATCAGAAGCCTAGAGAGAGATCGACAGACAGACAGATAGATATCGGTATAAACATGGACGTCAGACAGATGGTTGGACAAATGGATGGATAGATGTATGTATGTATGTATGTATGTATGTATGTATGGATGGATGGATGTATGTATGGATAGATGGATGTATGGATGGATGTATATGTCCAACTAATAATTCTACAAACCTTAATGGGACACAAACTTTTGCACTCACTGGGACATGTACACTGGGAATGCCAGGTTGAACTAAACAGCTAGAAGTGAGTTAAAGCTCCCTCTCCTCTCGCTCGCCTGTGGAGAAGCACTGAAGGCTGAGTGGAGGACGAGCGCAGCGAGTGCAGCCTACACACACACACACACACACACACACACACACACACACACACACACACACACACCCTGCAGAAAGAGAGAGAGAGAGAGAGAGAGAGTTAGTGACAGTGGAGTGAGAAGAGAGGATCAGGTTTTAATGTAGCGCTCCTTCAGTGGACGAGAAACATCAGGAGGAAAAAGGAAAATTACAGGAAGAGGAAGATAGGACAGAAAGCTAAGACAACTACTGGATCATACACACACACACACACACACACACACACACACCGATCCTGTGGCCGTGATGATGATGTACTTTTGGGTGAGTACACAACGCTGAATTTCCTACTTGTTTCTTTTCCTCTTTATTTGTTGCTACGTCTGTTTTTCCTTTGGAATTCTATCGACTGTGATTCAGTTTTACGCTGCAGAAATTTTCACAGAATCAAAAGATCTGCTGAGTGGGTGTGTGAAAAGGGGCGGGGCCAAAAAACTAACTTTGCCAATCATTTACAATTTAACAATTGTAATTGACTTAACAATTAATAATATTAATCTGATTTATATCTGATTTCAGCGATTGTAATCTAATTTATATTTGCATTGAGCATATATAATCTGGTATATATTGTATTTTCACATTTATATAATAATCAGTTGACAGTTGTTTTAAAACCAATCTTAATTTGACTTTATTAGGAATCATTCAATCCTTATTTGATTTCTTCATTTACAATGCAAAGTTTATCTAATATTATTATGATTTTAGGATTGATAGTCTGATATGATTTAAATAATTCATCAATTAACCAGTATGTTTCGTTCCCTACCTGTGTAAATCTGATGTGGTTTTATTATCCGATGTAATATGTAAAGATGTAAATGTATCTTTGTATTTTCCTTAAGAACACTTGTGTTTTAGCTTTAGAGACATTTTCCTTCATGTACAACTCATGTTGTTCAGGTCAGTTATTATTATTATCATGTCATTGGATATGGCCATTTATTTGCTCTTGCTCTTCTCCTCTGTATGTTGATTGGAGGTCTGACCACAGTTGTGTAAACGGGAATAAATACAATGGTCACTGCTGGCCTCCACAGTCCCTAGTTGGACTACAGAGGTTCCTAGATGGATGGATGGATGGATGGATGTTCTTCATCAGTTACCTTTAAAGCAGCACAGGTTAGCTATAGATGTGCATATTGACTAGCATGTTAGATGGTTAGCTTAAACTAAATAAATAAATACATTTTTTATTAATTAAATGTGTCACAAAAGGTCCTGAAGTGAGCTACACTGTGTGTGTATATGTGTGTGCGTGTGTGTGTTTCTCGTCCATCTTGTCCATCTCGTCCATCTTCTTCCCATTTGCTGTTGATGCTTCTGCAAATCACTCAATTACACATCACTCTGCACTTCCTGTCTTTCAGAGAGAGAGAGAGAGAGAGAGAGAGAGAGAGGTTTTTACAGGACTGTATTGTATGAGTGTGTCTTGCTGTGTCTTTTATACCTTTCTTTTCTTAGAGCTCAGTATGAATGTGTAACTCTCTCTCTCACTCTTTCACCCAACGGAAGTGTATAGCTACATAAGATCTACATAATCTAAATCTAAAATCTATAAAGCAACATTTCAACATTTCATCATCTGACACACATCAGGACTCATGAATTCTGGATTGTGATTGGTCAAAAGGAGTTGATTAATTTCCAGCTCTGTTTTAATATGTATAATAAAAAAAAAGGTTTCCGTAGTAACAGTTTATTCAATGGCCTCCATGCCTGGGAGCACACGGCACTTAGCGCTAATAGAGGAAGGAGTCTCCAGTGTCAGTGAGCAGGATTCCTCTCACGCTCAAAAGATCAAGGCGGAACACTGTTGTTTATTCTGTTGCTTATCTGAAACGTTTTACACAACTGCAGTAAGACATTAGGACAGCCAGCTCCTTGGTTTGCATGTATATACAAGGTATTATGGCAGCCATAAAGTCTCAGCGAGAGGAAAAACCACAGCGCATCTATTTAATTCCACTTACTTATGTGCTTTTATTACTGCATATATTTTTTTTTCTTCTTAAAATCAAATCTTGATGATGCAGCAGTAAAATCTTCACCATCCTCCAGTTTAAATCCTACAGGTACCATAGGCTAACTCATACAACAAAATTAATTTAATTCATATATATATATATATATATATATATATATATATATATATATATATATATATATATATATAATTTTTTTATTTCTTTTGCCTGAGCAGTTAATGTAAGGATTAAAAGAAAAAGAAATATCGATTAAAAAATGAATCGTTACTCAAGTACACATTCATCATGACAGGATTTTATATTGAGAGACATTTCTATAAGAATTGTCATCCTGGTCACAGCTCCGCCCTCCAGAGGATAGAATTCTCTCTAAAATAACCGGGCGGAGTTAAGGCTGTTTAAGTAAAAAAAAAAAAAAAAAAAATACTGTGTTTGATTTTTAAACAGTTGAAAAAGAAATAAAAATAACAACTGGGGCTAGTGCAGGTTAATCCATGCTTTTTTTATAGCTCAAGTGTGTGTGTGTGTGTGTGTGTGATCTTTTTTCTTCACTTGGCTTTTTCACGTCGATAATCTACTCAGTTTTGGACTAAGATCTGATCTTATGTAGGAGAGCGAAAGATTCATCACACCTACTAAACGCCTACATACTCACACACACACGCACGCACACACACACACACACTCTCTCTCTCTCTCTCTCTCTCTCTCTCTCTCTCTCTCGGGATGGAGTAAGTGTGCTTCTCATTATAATATTTATCCAGGAACCAGATGTACTTCTGCAGGGCGATTACCTCTGACTTGCTCTCCCCTGCTGTTCGCTTGCATGCACACTTGCGCACACACACACACACACACACACACACACACACACACACACAACCATTTTGCATGCACAAAATGCCTACCCACACACAATGTATAGTTCTTTCTTCCATCTATCCCCTTGCGCCGAAACATATACACCCATTTTAATGTTTAACTCATTTTAAACCATTTATTTGATCGTAATAACACTTTTTTAGAGTTTCTCTAGTCTAATCATTTTTCACAAATCTAAACTTTGACTTCAGCCCACGTTTCTGTTTGGAAGTAGAACAGGATTTTACACCACAACATTCTGGATTCTGATTGGTCAGAAGTTCTGCAGTGGTCTTCCATCAGACCAGGGAGTTGAAGCAGTAGCATGAACATCTTCAGGACAGAGGAGTTCACATCGCAAGCTCTTCTTCCTCTTCTTATGGACTATTGAACTTCATGTTTTGTGACTGTTCTAAAACATTAATTGTAACTTTAAGGTGTGTTCAAGTCAAACTGAGATAAAAATTCAGGTGAATGAAGATATAAAAGCGACTGACATTTACAATGCAGTAATGAGACTCTTAGCTGCAATGAAATATTTGAACGGTACAAACATTGTAACGAGAGCTCTAGGTCAGTGAATGACGGTCCAAGCTGAGGTGGCTCGGAGTTCCTGTAAATAGTCAAGGAGTGGAATGTCTGATCCTTAAAGACTTATGGATAACCTGTCACCAGCTTTTGGAAGAAAAAGATGCATCTATCTGTGGAAATTGTACACTAAATCATTCATCAACATCACATGCACTTTACAGGACCTGGGCAGATCCAAGAAATGTCCACATGTTTGGGCCATTAAAGGAGTTCCTGGGAGGCTGGCATTTCAGACGTGAATCAGACAGGCAGTCCGATCATGGCTCTGGTGTACTGAGAAAACTTTCTATCTTGATGGTGTCTAAGCACTAGTGCAACATGGGTATAAGCACAATAGTGTAGCAGGGGATTATATAGAGAATAAAGAGAGATTTTACGACGATGTGGCCAGGGGTAGCTCAGTGGTTAAGGCATTGGACTACGGCTCGGAAAATCTCAGGTTTAAACCTCACAACCACCAAGTTGCCACTGTTGGGCCCTTGAGCAAGGCCCTTAACCCTCAAGTGCTCAGATGTTTAATGAGAGAAATACGTAAGTCGTTTTGGATAAGAGCGTATGCCTAAATGTGTTCTGGTTTTCTGGACAATTAAAAGTCCCACTTTGACTTGAACACCTGCCTATAAATGGACTAAAGGTCAGACTTTAGGAAGTAAGAATTTCCCATATTTAATAATATGTACATACATATAAGTTTCTGCAACATGGTGGCCTAGTGGTTAGCACTGTCACCTCACACCTCCAGGTTCAAATCTCATCTCTGGTCTGCATGGGTGCATGTTCTTGCTGTGCTTGGTGAATTTCCTCGAAACACAAGGTATAGGCTGATTAGTGTTTCCGATTTGACTGGGTGTAATATGTGAGTGTTTGTGCTCTGTGATGGGTTAGGCTTCAGGCCTCGCAACACTACAGATCATAAGCAGTGGATAAGCAATGAATGGTAGGATGGAAGAACAGCATTTTTTTTATACAATATAACATACTTTGTAAGTTGACTGCAGTATTAAAAGTATATCATTATATCAGGTTGTTTACAAATAAAAGAAAACAACAATCAGTGATAACAGAAGCACTGCAAAAATCTATAGATTTTTGGGGGCAGTTTATGACCAAGTTTTGATTTTTATCTGTTAAACGTTTTTATAGTAACAGAAAATTAAAATGTTCTGAGGATGCATGAAAGAATCTTCCTCAAGCCATTCTCTGGTTTTGCTTCTGGGCACATATTGGTGATGTCAGTCTGGTGTGTAGTTTACATGTAGTTTTCAGATCGTACACAGGTACATGATGAGACCGACATGAAGGACCTGCCAGTAATTCCTCACTAAACAAATTTCACATATGCGAACATCACGGAAGGATTATAGAGGCAGAGAAATGGAGAGAAAGCATGCTCTTCCTTAAGTGAGAAAGACAGAGCTTCTCGTGGGAAATCATCGCTGGAGTGCGGTATCGGGAAACAGAGCCTCATGCAGTAAAAGCCTCCTGTCTGCTTAACGCAGTCAATCGCGCTCAGATTCATGGACACACACACACACACACATACATGGCGCCACACACATATATATGTACATACCCCATTATGTGATCTTCAAAGCTAGCAAGACAAGGCGTGGAGTTAGATAGACAGACGCATTTGACACCAGACACAATTATTAACAACAGTGTGTCAGATAGATTTAACTGGTCGTCAAGGTCTAGAGAGAAAAACTGTTGCAAGTGCTCCGATAACAAAGACAGACATAAGATGGAGAGAATAGAGAAGCCAATCTTTTAGCATTCATAACATTGAAGATAAGAGGTTAATGGTTGCATGGGCAAGTGTTACAGTCATTCCGATGGAAAGGATCACAAGGGAGATCAGAAAGGCAAGGAAAAAGTAATAGGAAACACTAAAGTGTTATATAAGATACCAGCTTGTTCCGCTAATGATCAGCAAGGACAAGGAGTGAGATCTCACCTTACATGGGCTCTCGGAAGCTCTTGATGTTTACACCTTGAGGTTATGATACAGGATGATAAAACAAGCTGCTAACTGATACAAAGACAAGCCATTTGGATTTGACCCTTGATTCAATCGAGCATCACATTAAACACCTTCTGAAGGTTATATTCCATGCAAGCAGTGTTTTTCTTTTTTTTGTTTTTTTGGAATGACAGAAGTCATCAGATAGAAGGGATGACCAACAGGCTGTAACAACGCTGCACAAGCCACATTTAGAAGTGACTACACCTTGTAGAAGTATTACAACCATGAGATATTGTACCCAGTGAGTTTAAAGGTGCAACCTTTCTAAAGTCAAGACATTACATTCCAGAGGCATTGTGATGGAGAATCCTGTTTTAACTGCATTGATGGTCTGGGTTGTTTTGCACTGATGTTTTAGAAATGTATTATCGTCCCTAAGTTGCATCACTGATTTGGAAATTGAAGTCTATAATGCACTGATATTTAAAAAAATCTAAAATATTTTGCATCAGTGTTTCAGAAGAGTGTGGCCACCATGTATGATTTTTTTTTTTTAGAAGAGCTTGACAATATTGCATCAATGTTTTTGGAAGAATTTGACTATCCTGCCTAAGTGCTTTAAAAGATGTGTATTATCTGGCATTGGTGTTTGAGAAGATCTTGGCATTTTAGAAGAAATCCAAAATGCTTAAATTTTTTCCACAAGGTTTAAAACAATTTTAACTATCTTGCATCAGTGGTTTAGAATACTGTAGCTTGTAGATATCTTGCATCACCTTTAGGAAAAATTTGACTACTTTGCATAGTCAAGATAACCTACAGTATGGAACCTGGACTATCTGGAATTTATGTATTAGAAAACTTATGGTTGAATTGTTTTCATATATATATATATATATATATATATTTGACATCGACTTGGACTTTGAAATCAAGGTGTTGCAAACTCTAATGTTAAAAGACCTTCACTGTCTGTAACTGACAAATCACAAGATCTCGGTTATCTTGCCTTGATGTTTCACGATATCGTGACTATCTGGAATCAAAGTATTGCAAGATATTTAGTTGACGCAATACATATAGTTCAAATAGTCCTTTAAAGAAATTGTCCAGAACAAAATTTCAGAACCACATCCGGTCCTGGTACTGTGTTGGTGAGAATGTGGTCTGAAAGGGAAGCCCATGGTCAGTTTATGAAGGATAATGATGATGTGTGTTTGCGGAAAAAAAGCGCACTGAGAGAAGTATTAGCATCATGCATCACTCTGACTCCTACAAAAGATCTCAAATCAAGGCTTAAAAACAACAGATAGATGTGACTGATGTGGTAATGTGTGTGTGTGTGTGTGTGTGTGTGTATGTGTGTGTGTGTGTGTGTGTGTGTGTGTGTGTGTGTGTGTGTGTGTAAGGAGAGCTTGGAGAGATAAGAGATTGCAGAAGAGAAGATGATGAATTATCCTTGTTAAAGCAACATAATGCAGCACTGTTGACATAGCCATAACTGTGTGTGTGTGTGTGTGTGTGTGTGTGTGTGTGTGTGTGTGTGTGTGTGAATAGTACTACTCCTTAAGGCTCCTATTCAGCACTTTGTTACTCTTACTGACATCACGCTGCATTTACACTTAAGCACTTGAGCCAATTCTGTTTTAACCAGTCAGAGTCAGCTTTTCCTCCACACACACACACACACACACACACACACACGCATCACCTCTGAACCAATCAATCACCTGGTTAACAGAGAGCTGAGAGCTGACGGGCAATTGCTTACCAGAAAGGTAACAAGTTAACAAAGAAGTGACGGGTTTATGAAGACGAGACAGGTGACGGGTTAACTAGTAGGTGGCAGGTAACTGGTTAACATGGAAGTGGCCTTTTTACTGGTTAAGAAAAGGGTAGCAGTAACATATAACATGACATGTGACTGGTTAACAGGAATATGACGGTTGACTATTGAGTAAAAGAAAAAAAAAAAAAAGAAAAACATTGACAGGTGACTGGTTAACAATACAGATGGATCTTTTTATTCATTAATTATAACTCATTGTATTATTATTATTATTATTATTATTATTAATATTTTATCTGTTGTTATTATTATTATTATTGTTATTATTTTTTAAATTAATAATAATAATAATAATTATTATTATTATTATAAAAAATATTTTAAAAAATTATAAACTTTTATAAACTTCACCGTAATAATGTTTTTATGTTTTCATAATAATAACAATTATTATTATTATTATTATTATTATTATTATTATTATTATTATCCGTTGTTATTATTATTATTATTATTATTATTATTATTATTATCCGTTGTTATTATTATTATTATTGTTGTTATTATTATTATTATTTTTTTTTTATCAGTCGTTATTATTATTATTATTATTATTATTTCTTATGAAAACATAAAAACATTATTACGGTGAAGTTTATAATTTTCCCTTCTTTATATGCTTCTTTAATACATTCCACATCAAGCAAATTATTGTTTATACATTTATAATGTATTTATTTGCATGTGTCTTTTAGTGCATGAAATTTGCTGTCTCTAAATCGCATTCATAATGCTGGACATATAAATGAAGTTTGGAAAGTGAAGTTACTTTCCCTAAATTAAATCACAGCTCTGAGATTAAATCACATTTCTGATCGATTTTGGGTGCCAGTTAAACCAGACGCTGTTTGATTGACGTTCTGCTGACATCAGTAAGCCCGGCTTTTTTTTTTTTCTTCCTCTTTTCCTTCCTTTGCTCCTTCCTTCTCTCCTCTGCTCTCATCTGCAGTGGCCTTTTGGCACCATGTGCACTGGTTTGTTTTTAATTAAAAGTGAAATTCAATAACCATATCGGCGCGTGTCATTTATGGCCGGTGTTTTATTGATCCTGTATGTAAATGGGCCACTTTGTTTCGGCTGAGTTGTCAGATTTGTGCTGACGTTTTCTTACAGCTTCATATGAGTTAATCATGGATCAGAGATTCATAACTCTCACTCGAGAGGTCGAGAGGTTTTTTTCTTTTTTTTTCTTTCTTTATTAACACTGGGCTTCATTCTGGGTAGCTTGACAGTTTAACTAAGCGAGCTAACTGTAGTAGCAGCAAACACTCACCAGAGAAACTTACATTGTATGATACTTCTTTATGCGTTTTTTATTCTTTTTTAAATTAATTAAGCTTTTGTGTAACCACATAAAATAAAACTACTCTCTTTTTGTACATCAAACAGTAAATCTGATTGAAGTTTAGGATGTTCAGTGACGTGGGACTGTACAATGCACAGGTCAGGGCTTTGGATTAGTATCTTTATTGAAACGTACTGTAATAAACTTGTGTTACATTTAGAAAATATTAATTCACATACTGTACGGTCACTGGTGTTGTGGCTTTGTCCTTTGCATGTATATATCTGCTCTGTCTTCGCTTCATCTTAGTCTTCTCTTTGTCTCAACACTATCTCAGCTCTGCCCTGATTCTTTCTCAGTTCTTTTCTTCTCAATGCTATCTCACTTTGGTCTCAGTGTATCAATGTATCTCACTGCTCTATAAGCTCTTTCTCTGCTTTCTCTTCAGTTCAATGATGTCTCAGTCAACCTCATTTCTTTCTCATATTTGTCACTCTTCTTTTCAGTGTTATCCTACCTCTGCCCCTAACTCTTGCCCTTCTTCTCATTATTTCAATTATTTCTCAACTCTGTCTCAGTCCTTTTTCTTTCTCTCAATGCTATCTCAGCTTAGTCCCAGCTTAAATGTTGTCTGCCCTAACACTTTCTCCTCTGCCTCCTCAATGTTATCTTAGCCTTTATCCAAACACTTCTCCCTCTCCTTCTCCTTTCCTTAAGCAGCACAGTCTCTCCCATCGCATCTCTCTTATAACTCACTCTTGTCTCTGTTTCAGCTCCGTGTGTTGCTAGTCATTATTTTGTCTCAGCTCTGTTTGATCTCGGTCTCAGCGCTGCCTTACAGTACTTCCTATTTTAGCTTTCTCAACTCTGTTTTAGGGCTGTCTTTACCCTTTATCAGCTCCGTGTCTCATCCCTGTCTCAGCTCTATAGCACCTCTTTCAGTTCTCTCTTAGGTCTCGTAGGTCTCTTTTAACTCTCTGACTCTGTCTCAACTGTATTCCTTCCCTCTCTAATCTCCATGTCTCTTTCCATTCTCAACTATGTCTTAATGCTGTTTCTTTGTCTCATCTCTGTCCTAACTCGATCTTATATTAGTCTCAGTTTCATCGTCCAATCTGATAAATAATCTTTCTGGTGAATTTGTTTAATTTATTTATTGATTTTCTTTCTTTCTTTTTTTACTTGATGGCGTATTGAAGTTGAATGAAAAGGACAAGGCAGTGATAAAAAGGAGTGATGTGGAAAATAAAATTCAATAAAAGAGAAAGTACAGAGAGAGAGAGAGAGAGAGAGAGAGTACAGTAGGAGAAATATGGAAATAATAAATAAAGACAGAGATAAATTAGATAAAAAAATCAATCATTTATTTTTCTGTTTGCTGAGATTCTGTATTGCATGAAAATGCTAATGTTTCTGCCTACACACGCTCGCACACACACACACGCTTTTACACACACACACACACACACCTTTGAGAGGGTGATTTATGGTGTCACACGGCGCTGTAGAGAGCATGCAGTAGGGGTCCGGCGTGCTGTGCAGAATGAGACCATTAGCTCATTAATATAATAATGGCCCAATCATAATGAGTGAAAATTATTGCTCAATTAGAGAGAGAGAGAGAGAGAGGGGGGGGGGGGGTTTAATGAGATTACAATGGTGGTAATTGTGCAGTTGTACTAAATTAAAGCATTAGCATTAGCACCGTGACACTAAGGCACTCAGCATCAGTGAGAAGCAACACACACACACACACACACACACACACACACACACAAAAAGAGAAAGAGAATGATTTAGGCAACAAATGAATGAAACAGCAACTGCTTGGATGAGAATAATTTTTGAAAAAGAACAAAGAAAGTGATCGCAGGAAGAAAAAGAAAGCATGCACGAGTATAACGAGGCTGTCTCTGCTGTGATTGGCTGGCTGCTGTGATTCTCAGAATGACATCATCAAGTGGAAGCGTAACAAAAAAGTGTTTCTTTGTTTGTTTAGTTTTTGAGAGCATGGGCTCTTTTTGGTTTACAGCTCAAACACACACACACACACACACACACACATTCCAAGCAATGTTAACACTCGTGTGATCGGGCTAATCTACTCTCAGCTTGTCGGTGTGAGAGTACTAACACAGGGATTAGTGAATCCACAACAACGCAATTGCATCTGCCGAGAGCAGCTTAGAGAGAAGTTAAGCGCATACACACACACACACACACACACACAGACACACACACACACTGATGGAGTGCAGCAGTTACACACTGCTTGCATTCTAGTTTAATACACTGCACATCTTTTGAATAGCACTGCTGGTAAACAAGCTGCTTTGCGTTTTTTTAAGCCGCAAACTGAAATAGTATAATCTCACAACAAAGCAACGGAAAGCAAAGGTTGTGATTCAGGAAGGGTGTGAGCTCAACTCCCAGGATGATAGCGGAGTGATAGCAGGATGCATGTGATTAAGCTTACTGAGCTTATAAGATATATAAACGTCTCCTCTTCCACACACACCCGGTCTCGCTCGCAAGTCACATGGTAACACGGGTCATTTCAAACTGTTGGTTCTGTAGTCTAAATAACTTACAGCTCCAAAACGTCTGCTTTTACAAAATACCTTTATTACCATGTCCTGTGTCCTGTTATGACGTAAAAAGCACAAACTGTGTATGTGGGCTGAAACTTTCATATATTAAAATAAAGAGGTAAAGTGATTTATCATATACATTAATGTTAATATTTAGGCGATGTTGACAAGTCACATTGCTTAATTCCATTATTTATTTATTTATTTATTTATTTGGTGGAATAAAATTTGCATGTCATGACAGTGACTTTATTCTAACTCTAATGTGGACACCTCTGTCCTCCCAAACCACAAGCATGTGTACATCGAGACGTGTAATAATTTCATGTGAGCGCTCATTCACTTTAAACAATGGATGGAATTTTAGCAAAAAAAACTTGCTTAGGATTTGGCTCTGTATCACAGCAAGTGTTTAAGCGCCTGTACTTGGTTGAGAAGAAGGAAGGAACCCTTTAGCTTTAAACTTTAGCTGCCACGTTGCTAGTGCTGACTGATGTTAGCGAGTGTCCAACGCATGTGCAGAGACAAAAAGTGGCACGAATTCCGATCTGCCTTTTCTCACTCAAATTGCATGGCCACATATTGGTTAGGAAGGCAATCTAGGAGCACAAACGAAAGTGAGTGAAATCCAATCTGAACATCATATTTGTTCTTCCAGACAGCCCTATGAATGTAGCCTTATAGTATAGCAAAGTGGTTAAGGTGAAGGTTTAAAGATATTGGTGCAGAAGACTGCACAGGTTGTCCGAGTATAAGTTTGATGTATTATATCCGAATATATGCATGAGACTGCATCATTATTCATTGTAGAAAAGGTTCTGTGAAGATGTGTAAATCTTCATATAAACAGATTAAAGGAACTGCTAAAGGAATTAGTTTAAAAACATGCTGTGGTGGCCTCTGAGTGGCGCAGTGGTAACGTGCTCGCCCTATCACCTGGAAATTGCTGGTTCAATCCCCGGGTGATGCCGTTACCTCTCACAGCTGGAGGTCTAGAGAGAGCTGATTGGCCGAGCTCTCTCAGAGGGAAGGGATAAGGGAATTCTTAGCTGTACAGTCTTTAAGTATATATATATATATATATATACTTTATCCTACATTAATCACGGCTCTACAGCTCTACAGCCTACATGAACTCGCGCATGCGGAAGAAGCGGCCAGCGCTTTCTTCCAAGTGTGTTACTCACTTCCAATCCAGACTTTTTGTTTGTTAAGCCACAAAGTGACATATGCATCAATAAATCATATATATATATATATATATATATATATATATATATATATATATATATATATAAAACATAAGGCATAAACCAATGATGACAGATGATCAGGCCAGTGATTAGTATACTGCTGATGCTGGAGTGGTTGTAACAGACAAGAGAGGAATGATGCAATGAGGTCGCTTTGTTTTTTTTTTTAAATTCACATTATTTCATTTCATTTAATATTAAGAAATGAAATTGTCTTAACTTTTTTTTTCACAGTAATGTATTTTTTTAGTATAATGAATATGTATAACAATAAATACATATACTGTATCTATTAAAGTTAGTTGCTGTTGAGTCTGTGAGAGTGCCTCAAAGTGCATGGAACTGTAGGAAGGAAGTCATAAATAATTCGGCATGCTTATAGGAACATGTCACATGCGCTATAGGTTAGACTGTAAGGTGTGGTGCAAACATCAATTCCACTACCAATAACTGTTTTACGTTGATTATTTGTGAGAAAAAAAAATATCTAAATAAATTTTTAGCTGTACAGTCTTTAAGTGTATATATATATATATATATATATATATATATATATATATATATATAATTTTTTCAAGAGATTTAATCCATGCATCAATGCATCCATATATATAGAGATATATATGGATGTCTCTCTCTCTCTCTCTCTCTATATATATATATATATATATATATATATATATATATATATATATATATATATAGAGAGAGAGAGAGAGAGAGAGAGAGAGAGAGAGAGAGATGCATTGATGCATGGATTAAATCTCTTGAAAAGGATCAAAAGTAACATATACATATAAATACTTTACAAATAAATAAAATATACTGTATATATATATATATATATATATATATATATATATATATATATATATATATATATATAAGTATTTATATGTATATGTTACTTTTGAGCCTTTTACTTTGTATTAATTTAAAATGTGCAGCAAACAGGAGTGCTGATGCAATTGAATTGGGCCCTTATTAGGTTGGGAGCAAAAAAAACAGACCTATAAGAGAGATAACAGAGACTTTTTCAGTGATCAAATCAACAATTTTGTACATTCTTGCAAAGAGAAAATGCACTGGTGAGCTTAGCAACACAAAAATCTGAAAAACCATAGAAGGCAACTAAAGTGGAAGACCACAGAATTATTTCCTCACTATATAACACTCAGAACATCAAGCCGAGTCAGGAGTACTCTGCAGGAGGTAGGGGTATGATGACCAAGGTCTACAAACACAAGAACACACTTTCATAAGTGTAAAAACAGAAAGTTTAGTTCAAGGTGTCAACCTTTGGGAACACTCTAGAACATAAAGGCCAGATTAGCATTTGCTTAATGACCTCTAAAATGTCTGCTCAGTTCTAATAGAAGATGAACTTGTGTGAGAATGACTGGAGGAAAATAATATAGAGAAGGAATGTAAGGGATCATATTCAAAAGCATACCACATCATCTGCCAAAGGTGGTACATAGCCATAGTGGCGCAAAGCATTGTAGTGGCCACAAGAGTGACAGAGTCAGTCACCTAAACTAAACCCTGACCAGAGCCACAACACAGCAGCAACTGAAGGTGGCTACAGTAAAACAAACTCAAGGCAACTCAGGAGAGGAAAGCATGTGGTGATGTTCATGAGATCCAGATTTCAGGCATTTACTTACTGAAAGTATACGCAAATTTAAAAATTGTCCAAATACTTGTATACCTGATTGTACATGTGTATAATAAAATTCAATTTCAATAGTTTAAATATGATTTGGATTTACAGTAAAAGGAACATTGTGTACATTTAAACTTCTCCCTAAGTGACTAACACCCAATACTGACTCAGATAGTACACTCGTCTGTGTGTTATGTTATCCTTACACCGTTCAGTCAACAAAAAGACTGTGTTAATGGATTTCGCTTAGTGAAGATGGATGAAATCTTATTTGAGAAATATCCACTGACAGACATTTGTATTGGTTTTCCATAAGTAGTGACTTTAAGACCCTACTCAATATAATAATTGAGTGATTGAAAAAGGCACAAGAGAGAGAGGAAGAGAGAGAGAATGTATAGACAGAGAGATAGCGTGACTATAGTAAGCTAATGTCAATTTTGTGTAATGCAATGCAACTGATAGTGGATCTACAGTATTAGATATGAACAGTGAGCACCAAATGCAGCTGAGAAATCAGATTGATGTTGCCCTTGTCTCCTCGTGTGCTGGGGTTCTAGTTACTGAGTACATTCACTCACTTTCGGGAAAAGGAGCGGTCTGAGAGTAAGGCACGAAAAAGAAATCAAAGATCAAATATTTTGTAGTCGTTATTGTGCCACATTCCTGCTGAGAAATCTACAATATGTCAAGCTGTGTACATTTTCCTACTTTTACATATTTAGTGCATTTTTATCTCTTTTTTTATTTCTTTATATATAGGTCATTGATTAACTTGTTCATTAATATAAAACAGTCTTTATGTATTTATTTTCATACCTACCCATACTAATAATATTTGCAGCGCATTTTAAAAAGGGGAAAAAATACAGTAGTAGGCTGCTTCTGAATACCACTATATTCCATGTGGTTTGCATTGTCTAGGTAGTACAAGGCAAATGGTAATTCTGGCCAGTTACACTTGTATAATTAGTTTATATTTGTAGATAACGATTTCTCAATTGCTGCAATCCAGCGAACATGCTGCTGAGCAGGACAAAGAAACGAAATGTTTAATAAAAAGAACTAATTTGCGGGACATACAACAATTGTAAACAAACACAGACAGAAAATAAGAGATTATAAATGAATAAATAAATAAATAAAAACCTTTGTCAGTTTAGGGGAAATGTCTCGGCACATGCAATCTAGCTCCCTCCCCATATATGTGGATCCTGGTTGTTTCTGATGATGCATAAAACTTCATAAGGCCTGGACTACCTGGCCACTGCAACCATTGCTATCAGTGGAGAGAAAACCACAACAAGTCCAGAGGAAGGAGCTACTGGGAAGGCAGGGGATCAATTGTATTTGCAGTGTAAAAAGACCTCTTGCCTTTCAAAATTCAAGAAATCAATCAAAAGTTCGATTTTGTTTGAAAATCCCAGCAATCACTTTTTACATCTGAACAGATAAAGCTGCTACTCAGGCGTCATTCCATGTTAGTGAACTCCTTGACAAGCACATGCAGCCTCTTCACCAAATGAAGCGATGGCTGCCACAGCTGACATATTATTTATGGACTTTGAAACAAAACCGAAATGAAACAGCAAATACAAATGTGCTGCCTGGTCCATCAACGCTAATGAGAAGAGTGGAGTTGTTATCTGAGGACACATCTGATTCTTGAGAAATTACAAATGCTTTCCTACTGCACATATCTGATGAGTGAACACCTGACTGAATGCATTATGCTGACAGGGTCAAGCTAAGCATCAAATTACAAAATGACTATTTATCCCATACTCCATGAGCATGATCTTAAACAGTAGCATCCCTTACACCATGGGCATGGTCTTACACATCAACATGGTAATCATATACACCAAGGGCATGGAATTACAGACCTGTTCAGTAGTCCCATAGACAGAGGTGGTTACTAATGAGTTACATTTACTCCTTTACATTATATTTTATATATAAAATATATAAATATAATTGTATTACACTAGTATATAATTATCATAATTTCTAAAAATAATTAATTGGACATTAAGATTGAAACAGTTACTCAGTACTTGAGTATCTATTCACCGAATACTTTTTTACTCTTACTTAAGTAATATTCTGGATGACTACTTTTTACTTCTACTTGAGTAAAAATATTTTGAAGTACAGCTATTCTTACTTGAGTAAATTATTTGGCAACTCTACCCACCTCTGTCCATACACCATGGGCATAATAATACACGCAAGTGTAGTCACCCTGTACACAATGAGCATAGTCTAACACACCAGTGCGTTCATTCCATACACCATGGTCATAGTCTTACAACCAGCAATGTAGTCCCATAAACCATGGGCACAGTCCTGCACACCATCGTGGTTGTCCCGTACACCATGGGCGTGGTCTTACATACCAGCACAGTAATCCATTCACCATAAGCATAGTCTTACACACCAGCATAGTAGTTCTGTACACTGTGCATAGTCTTTCACACCATGATGTTTGTCCTGTTAACCATGGGCATAGTCTTGCACATCCGTATGGTAGTTTTTACACCATTAGAGTAAAGCATTTAATTTTGAGCCTGAGAAATTGTTACAGATTAAAATTCTTAATGGCTCAAATGTGACAAACTTAAATAACTTAAATCTCCGAAATCACTTACCAGCTATGCCTTAAATATGAAATTGTAAAATGTACTAACAATTATGATGATTATGAAGCTAACCATATCTGGTGTACCTCAAGTCTTTACTTTTCTCATTAATGAATTTACAATATTGAATAGTTACATATTAAAATATGTATGAAAAAATATAATATGATGTAATAAATAACTGGCTGTAAATGTAGGGTGTCACACCCACTGTTCACTCTAAACCTAGAGTAGACAATAAGGTTAAGACAGCCATGAAAGTGGTAGTTTTACCATATCCATCCATGTCCACATATCCATCTCTATGTTTAATATATGAAAGGTTTTTACACACTAAATATGAATTTTTACCTTCAGGAAGACATTATAGAGATATCAAATGTAAGGCCAACCGCCTTAAGCTTTATTTTGTTTCCACTTCTATAACTGTTAAACCAAGAACCTGTTTTATATTGAATCACATACAAATTACTGTACATCAATGGCTTTTTTTAAAATTAAATTTTTAAGGTCAAATAATAATAATAATAATAATAATATTAAAAATAATAACAAATGAAATTCTATTTGACTGTCTAGCGTGGTAATGAACTGCCAGAGAGCTGACACCTTTCTATAGGTGGTGTCAAAAACTTTTTCAGGAATTTGAGTTACAGTAGCTTTTCTGTTGCATTGGACTACATACTTTTGGTATGTTCTGACCACTGCAGAGTCAATCAAATCTTTACACTGCTTCCAAGACTTCAACTTTGGTGACTTTATCCTTGCAGTATATACGTATCACCACCAACTTTTACTGTAGGTGCCACTGTAAGGAGATATTGTAACTGTAGCTACTATGACAAGGGCCAAGCTGTCATGGCGGATGACTGTTTTAGAGCAACTCTATAAGCACAGATTTTGTAAGATGTTCCCAGCCTGCAGTGGTCTACATCTACAAAAAGTGCATCAAGGATGGACAACCAGTGAACTGCCGACAGGGTCATGGACATTCTGCACTTCCCATGGCTGGCCCATGTAGTCCTATCCAACAGAAGTACTGCTACAGCTCAAAAATGCTAAAAAGACTAATGCTAGTTCTGAGAGAAAGGAGTTTGAAAACACAGCGCATTGTTATTTTGGTGCCATAAACGGGATCTATTCAGGGAGCAATTAGTTAATCTAATCTTATCTATACTCCTACAGTACATCTCAGCTAAGCACTGTTAAAACTAATGCTGAACCATTACAAACTGTCAAAAAACTTATACTACCTACAAAGTAGCTACTCCTCTGCACAATCTGCTACAAATTGTCAAGACCCGGTCTGATTCACCTGTTAACAGTGACTTGGATATCCATTTTGAATCTGATGTGTTTCTGTGAATAAATCTCACCCCACTGCAGCGTAGTCGAATTTGCTTTCTAGGGGGTTTGCTCCACCTACTGTACAAAGGGTTTTATAAGTGCTCCAGGAATGACAGCTGCTTAGGAAGTGTTTTGTGGCACTAACTATCCTAGATGTCTACAAACTACTTAAAATCCACTTTAAAGAATTCTTTGTTTGTTTGCGCTGTACTGAACTAAGGAACTTCAATTTTTCATGATCTTGAGATCAGTCTAGTTGCGGATTAAATTGGGGAATGTGGGAAAGCCCCTCACAGTCTGGCAGTCCAGGACAGCAAACCATAGTCCTATATTTTAGCATGGCATTCTCACATCTTCAGAATTCTGTCACAGTCCATCACAGTAGTCTCACAAACTAGACATTTAGTTTTTCTGAGTTTGTAGAATTTCTCACTCAGCAGGGTTCACATTCAGCTACTTTGACAAATGGAGTAGAGTTTGATAGACCATGGATTATATCACTTATTTATTAATCTGGGTTCAGAGCCTATCGCGGTGGCAATGCGGGGCATGAGGAGAGAATACATCATGGATGTGAAACCAGTCTAAAATAGGACACTATACATAGGGGCAATTAAATGACCTACAGTACTAGCCACTGAAAACTGGAAAACCCAGTTGAACACAATGTGAACAGAGGGACAAAGACAGAGAATGAAACTCCATACAGAGTAGCCTGAGCCCAAGATTGAACCAGAGATCATGGAGCCTTGGGGCAACAGTGGTACAACCATTCTTGCACAACCATTCTGCCGTTTTGTGCATTGCGTAGGAGGAACAAAACACGCATATGTGTAATTATAACTGGTTTCTAAATCCATATACTTGACAAAACAAGCACATACATACTACATACATATATACAGACATATAAGGAAGCTGACATAGTCATGTCATTTAACTTCAGTGATGCTACTAATGCACTGCAAGTGAATATTCTGGAAATTACCAAGCACACTGAAAGTTTGAATTTTAAAAGTTTCATATTATAATGGCTGCTCAAATGTGAAAGCACAACTGGGAGGCATTTCATTTCTTTGCTGTTTTATTGGCATGCCTTCAAGCATTGATGAATGCTGGTTGTTTAGCCTGCGCTAAATCAACTAATTGCAATGGGAGAGGTGGAGACTTCACAGAACACCACAAAAAAAGTGTAAAATTAGGTATGGTACCCGATTACTAACAGATATATAACGATTAACTAATTAACATAAGCATTAAACCCTGCCCACTGGAGAGCTAACCAGAGAATAAAAAGAGAACTGCATGTCATCTAAACATTATGAAAATTAGTCTTTGCCATAGTGCCTGTAAATGTAAAGCAGTCGCTGCCCTGCCGTTGTGCTGTGTGCTTCTTTGCTTGTTTTGGGCTCAGTTGAATTAGATTATCAGAAACTTTACGGCAGGTTTAATACACTCAGCTCAGAGCATCGTGGCTAATCGAGTTTTAAAAGATCTGCCAAGTTGCTCTTTTTGTGGAACACAACATCAGAACTGAAACACATTCCAGATATTTCATCGCACTCTATCTATCTATCTATCTATCTATCTATTTATCTATCTATCTATCGGTGTGTGTTTGTAGTGTGGGTTGAAATGGATAAATTAAGCAAAGTCTATTAATAAACATGGTGTTGTGCCTGTTCTTTGAAGGACACGCATTTTTATGAAAATTAATGGTCATGGTCTTCTGGACATAAAAGATGTCGTGACCTCCTAGTGCTTCACATATGTGATTTCATGATCTAGAAGACACCACATGAGTCAATGAACCTTTCTGTTAAACCAACAGTTGAACATAAAGGTTACACCATGCTTATTATCTCCAAACAGATTAGGTTGTGTGTGTCTGTGTTTGTGTGTGTGTGTGCGTGTGTGTGTGTGTTGAACACCATGATGTCAACCAGGCATGCTCACACAGACCAGAGAGCACTCAGACCAAGACACGGACAAATCCGGCATGCACTGAGTAGCTGAGGAAGCCTGCAGCTCATGCGGTGGAGGTAACGAGCCCCACTGGAGTACTAGGAATCTCTTCAGCTTACACAGCACTAGTAACCAGTAAAACCTTTAACAGTTCTCAGGGCTGCACTGTCTCACAGATAAATGTGTTTTTAAATCTGAGTGACGGAATAAAACCTTAGACTGATGCCTTTCTGACGCTCCACTCTGGAAATCTGGCTTTTGCCTAAAACTTTAAAAAGGACAGGGAGCACCACTCATGTCTCAGTGCTATTTTTTTTCCTTTTCAGCTCTATGGTATTATTAAACATTATCTTACTGTTGTAATGCTAGCAAACAGCATAATTATTAACCATTCTATTATGTTTTTACACATACAGACATCACGAACCAGGAACAGTAGCTAGCAGAGTATTATTGTCCACAAACTCTCACTGTCTCTGTTTTTACTATTATTTATTTTTATTTATTAGACATTTCCAATTAGCATAATCCTTGATCAGTAGACATATTAAAAAATTTAGTACAAGCTGGTAGAAGTGTGGAGGTAAACTCCTTACAGAAAGAGAGATGTTCAAAAGCAACAATGTAAATGCAGGAAGGTTTTTGCTTACAGATCCTATAGAAAAGGCCAAATGAGGACAACCAAAAGAACTAACGTCTACACACACTGTTAGCTTAGCTACTGTGGCCCTACAGTGCAAAATTGACAGCTAAAGTGAAAACACACCAAATGGAAATTGAAAGTCCTTCCCGTCTATCACATGCTCGTTTCTGATTATGGCATCTCTGTCACAGTTTCCTTTCTTGAACACACTGTACCGCAATCTTCTGTCAAAATGATCTGGAGATCTTCAATGGCAGCCCCTTTGTATTAAAAAGCAACCTCAATGTTGCAAATATCCACCCTCTTTTTTTGGAGTGACACACTGATTTTTTTAACTGGACATTTGAAAGTCATCTAAACTGATACAAGAGCAAAGTAACATTCACACTGCGAGCTTCCTTCAAGATGTAAAGGAGTCACAGACTAGAATATAAGCTTCTTCTTATTATTATTCTAATGAATGCCAAAGTGATAATGCTTTCCACACAAAATGGTCATCAAGTAAGCAAATAAGCATAACCCAATCATATTTCCAGGAAGGTGGTAATGAAAATGATGATGGTGGCATGATGATGATGATGATGATGATGGTTATGCAATTATATTATAAAAGCAGAAGAAGAATGTGGTGGTGGTGGTGCTGCTGCTGCTGATGATGATAAAAAAAGAAGAAAGTGATAGTGATGGTGCTGCTACTGTTGATGATGATGAAGGTGGTTGTAAAGATGATGTGATGATAAAAAATCAGAAGGTGGTGGTGATGGTGGTAGTTATGTTGGTGCTGCTGCTGCTGATAATGATGATAAAGGTGGTGATAATGTGATCATAGTAATGATGATGATGATGATGATGGAAATGAAAATGTCAAAATATTAAGAAACTAATGTTACTAAAGCTGGTTATTAGATTGATTAGATAATGCATTGATGATAATCTTTCTGAGGATGAGTTGAAACTACCTTTTTGTTCGGCCAGAGATGAGTAATATGGCGAGGAGTGTGAGCACATGTAGTTATCATAAAGCAAATATTTGCACTTCGACTAAACATGTAGACAGTGAAGTGACTTCTGGGTCTCCTGGTTGAACAATCATTAAGTAGGATGCGAGACCAAGAAGGGTGGAGCAGATGAACATCCAACCGATTTCCAGAAGTGGCACACTGAGGTGGGTGGGACTTAAAACATTAAGGGGAGACACACCCCCATCCCACCACCAGCAGTAAAACATACAAAGCACAGAATACATATATAACTCAATGTCGTAAGAACTGAACTGAGCGGCTCTCACTCGCCTCATTGCTCCACAATCGCCAATACCTTTGTGTGTGCACAAATCACTGCGTTTTAATCGCACCACTAGGAAGGATGATGATGATGGTGATGATGATGATGAAGATTATGATGAAGGTAATGATGATCATGATATTACAACAGTAGTGATGGTGGTGATAATGATGATGATGGTGATGATGATGATGATGGTATTAAAGTTAAAACAGTAATAGAATGTAATGTAATGATGTAATGTGAAACATCCTGCACACAGAATTTAGGGGAACGAGGGAACACCCTTGAAAGAGTGAAAAAAGGGAGAGAGAAGACCCTGTGAAAAAGCACACAAAGGGAGAGGGAGAAAGAGAGAGAGTTAAGCGAGGGAAGGGAACACCCCAGCTGAAGACAAACGAGTGCTGCACTGAGTGCCTGAGGCAGAGGGAGGGAGAGAGAGAGAGAGAGAGAGAAGGAGAGAGAGAGAGAGAGAGAGGAGGGAGAGAAGGAGGGAGAGGAGAGGGAGAGAGAGAGAGAGAGAAGGAGGGAGAGAAGGAAGGAGAGAAGGAGGGAGAGGAGAGGGAGAGAGGGAGGGAACGGCAGAAGGGGGCAGGATCACCCTGCACGTGTAAGTGTGTGTATGTGTGTGAGTGAGTATGTGTGTGTGTGAAACAGAAAGGGGTAGCGTGTGTGTGTGTGTGTGTGTGTGTTGTGTCTGCGCTCATTCCTCTCTCTCCATGGCCGACTCCGGCTGTGTCCTGATCTCCAGCGCAGCGATGCTCCCTCACCCTGTCCCAACCTTCCTCTACCTGCCCGAGGTAAGACTCTTTCTCTACCTCTCATCCCTCCCTTCCACTGTTCATCCCACCATCCTCCTCCATTCATCCATCTCTCTCTCTCTCTCTCTCTCTCTCTCCATCTCATCATCCCTGTGTGTGCTTTCTTTTACCTCATTCTGCCGCACTCTCTTTAAAACTGGCAAATGTGCTCCCTTCTGTCCTCTCTCTCTCTCTCTCTTACACACACACATGCTTTCTTTCACTCTCTCCATCCATTCATCCTTTTGTTCTTGTAGCTCCTTTACAGTGCTTGTATAAACTTATATGTGTGTTTGTATTTTGATTATTTAATTATGATTAGAATATTAGGACAATGATGTGTGTGTGTGTGTGTGTGTGTGTGTGTGTGTGCGGTTTGAGATTTGTACACTCAGCTCAGATTGCGCTGCTGTATTACATCACATTACATTACATCATAATATCACTGCCTTAGATTACATGACGTTATTGCTATATTTCAGGTTAGTGCTGCGCTCTGATTGGTCAGAAGGTGTTGATTAATTCTCTATAACAGCAGCTCTGACAGTAATGCATGAGTATATTATTGCGCTTGCTCTGTTATTATGTTATGGTTTCTATAGTAACAGCTCGTTCACAGGGACATTAACAGCACATGCGCCACATAAACAAAATAGTAAATGTCTATTGTGAGGATTTTTTTGGTTTAAGAAAGGAGTCTCCAGTGTCAGTGCTGTACCAGTTGAAGTTTCTCCATATTGTGTGCGTATTTGTAGTTACTCCATCACCCGGTGTGTATCGCTGTAGCGTGAGAACGAACAGAAATGAGCTTCTTTTATTCTTTTATGTGTGTGTGTGTGTGTGTGTGTGTGTGTGTGTGTGTGTGTGTTGACTCCATTTAAATCATACCCCAACATTGAGGTTTAATGACCTCCACACCTTCTGACCATCTGTGCATACACACACACACACACACACACATATACATACATCCACACATACTGAACTAAATGGGGGTTTGTCATAGCAATATGATTATGACGTGTCCCAGCAAGAGTCGGGCTGAGTGCTTTTCCACTGCAGTGTGTGTGTGTGTGTGTGTGTGTGTGTGTGAGATGATCCAGCAGTAAATAAACACTATGTGTGAATATTATATAGGTATAGAGTAAATAATGTATTTGGTATACAGCGGGAGGATGTGTGAGGTGAATATTACTGCTAGTTTAGAGTTCTCTCACTCTCACTACCTTTACTGATTAGTTTAGTTTTTCACTGAGGAGGTTAGCCTTTAATGGTTAGGTTGTTAAGTTTTTATGTTACGTTTTCTAGCTTGGTTTTAACACACCAGGCTCACTTTCTGTAAAATGAGATTTAGGTCAAAAGGGTCTAAATTAAGCTAATAAATAAATAAAATAAACAAATAATGCACAAATTTAATAAAAAAAAAAAAAGTCTAACCCCCCCCCTATTTTTTTTTTTCATTTTAATTCCTGAGTGTAAAATTTTTGTTTTTCAGTTTTGCTTTTGAATTTTACGTTAGCGCTATCATTTCTGGAACAACTATACAGTGTGGGAGGAGCTACAGGGCTGCTTCCTCATTGGCCACCTTCTATAAAACAAATGACAACAAATATACTCATATCAAATTTATGATTTACATTTTAAACGAAAAGTTTGATGCACAGTTACTCAGAGTCTTGATACGTACTGTAGGCTGTAATCACTATAAGGTATATCAGTGTAGACTTACAGGAACAAAGTTCTCTATATTATTATTATTATTATTATTATTATTATTATTTGTATATTATTCCCTAATCATTACTGTTATATTATTATATATATATATATTTTTTTACTATTAGCGATATTATACTACTTTTTACATATTTAAAAAGTTATACATTTAGCATAAGTTTTTATCCTGTTTTCATTCATTTATTTATTTATTTATTACTTTTTGGCTGGCTAGTGTCGTCCTCAGTTAATTGTTTGTTTGTTTCTCACGGGGTTAGCATTTTCTTGCTAGTTCAGTATTTACCTGTTTACATGCTATTACGATTTTACTTAAAGCGGTGACGTCCCCTTATTTATACACGTGTTTGTTTTCTTTTTTCCTTTTTCTTTTTATTTTTTTACAAAATAAGGGAATTTTTCACGTCCCATTAAAACAGTACATGGTGTTGACATTACACCACCACGCCCATAGATGGCACAACAGGCCCCCGTGAACTATACAGGGAATAAAAAACAGGTGTAAAGAGATTTTAATAATAATGTTCCATGTGTGGTTGCTGGTGATTTCAGTAGAATAATGACGTACAGACTTTGGCACTGATGTGGTAAACCACTAGAATATTGTAAATCTGTAAAAGATGTATAAGAAGATGTACATGTATGTTATAAAGTGTGCATTGTGTTTGTTGGTGTGTGTTTGCACTGTAAGTGTTTTTGTTGGTGTATTTGTAGGTGTGTGGTTTGTACTGTAGGTGTGTGTTTGTTGGTGTGTGTTTGTACTGTAGGTGTGTGTTTGTTGGTGTGTGTTTGTACTGTAGGTGTGTGTTTGTACAGTACTGTAGGTATGTGTTTGTTGGTGTTTGTACTGTAGGTGTGTGTTTGTACTGTAGGTGTGTGTTTGTACAGTACTGTAGGTATGTGTTTGTTGGTGTTTGTACTGTAGGTGTGTGTTTGTTGGTGTGTGTTTGTACTGTAGGGTGTGTGTTTGTACTGTAGGTGTGTGTTTGTTGGTGTGTGTTTGTACTGTAGGTGTGTGTTTGTTGGTTGTTTTGATGTCGTGGAGTGTGAGAGTACGGTTGAGTTTTAACAGTTTGAGTTTGAAGAGACACCGTCAGTAATACACTGCCTGCCGCTTTGGAAGGACATAACACCTGTGTTTTTCTGTTACTCTTTACTTTTACTGACAGTTTTGATACTGACCATGTGATTGGTTACGTCCTTCCTAGGACTTTCCTATATGTTAGCCCCGCCCACATGTTACTGTATTGGATTGGAGTCTCAGTGAATACGACACGGCACTTCTGGATATAACCAATAAAAGTATTAAATTACATTATATAGTCCACTGTGGCCATGCTAATGTGCTAATGTGCTAATATGCTAATGTGCGTCTTTAGACCTAAGCTAAGCTAAAAGAAATTTTACCTTTTTATTTTAAATCACACAAAGCAACTTTAACCTGATCAAACGTATGCTCCTATTATAATGACTGTAATAATGTGTGTGTGTGTGTGTGTGTGTGTGTGTGTAAGAGAGCATGTGTGAATCAAGCCAAATCTCAGGTGTGTGTTTGCTATTTTCCAGGTAATGAGCAGCTAATGAAAAGGGTTTCTTCGCTACACCGCTGACGTTTATTAACATTTTGCTTTCCTGCATTAATTTATTTAGAGGCTTTCAGATCAATTTCAAGCCCAAGTTCATTTCACGCGCACACACACACACACACACACACACACACACACACATGCTGTGTTTTAATTGTGATTCCTTCTATCATAAGGTATAAGATTGAAGATAAACCAGTGGAGTAAGGTTAAGGTGTGTGTGTGTGTGTGTGTGTGTGTGTGTGTGTTACAGAGAAATAAAGAGAGGGAGAGCAGGATTTGTATAAATAAAAGGCTGATTTGCAGTAGGTCAATACTAAATACTGTGTGTGTGTGTGTGTGTGTGTGTGTGTGTGTGTGTGTGTGTGTGTGTGTGTATGTGGGCGTGCAGTCGTGTTGGGGTGTGTAAAATGAAATGGGGCTTGAAATTGATCTAAAGAGAGCGAAAGAGAAAGAAAGTGAAAATGTACTGATGAAGTGAAAAGGTGTTGATTTTAAATGTAGTTCTAATGAAAAACTCGGAAAACTCAACTGTAACCTGTGGTCAGTTTCCAAAAATCAATCCGAACCTAAAATTAATTTTAAGCTTGGACTCGATCATCGATGGTGAGCGTTAGCTACAGTAGCAGCTTGTTAGCTACAGCGGCTTTGCTAATCTGATCCAAGAACAAAACTAGCATGAATCCAAATATGGAACTTGTAAATCAATTGGATTCAACAAGCTATTTTTATTTTCTTTAGAAAATATACCTCATATACTGTAGATCAGAAACAAAAGTGCTTCACAGGCCACACCCACACGCAACAACTGGCTGCAGGAGACAAAGTACAAGCAAGATGTTTGAGCTCCAACCTGCTGGTGTGAACCTAGGAGCAATTGTACTAATCACTTTAACATCAGCTTAGAGTGGATCGGTCCAGAGGTCGGAATCTCCAGTTCAGGCTGGGGTGCCAATATTTTCCGCAGATTATTGAGTCACATGAAATTGAGATTTGTTTATTTAAGGAACTCTTTTTTTATTTGCGATGGCCAAAATAAATGTAGCTACAACAATTAAAAGCTAAATAAAAAAAGATTTTACATCATTACATCAAAATGAATCGATTTAAATAACTCGAGTTGACTCTTCTTACAGCTGAGGAAGATACTGCTGATACTGCTTAGTGTGTTCATCTTAAATGGAATGTGTGTGTAGGTGTGTGTGTGTGTGTGTGTGTCAATGAGTGAAGCAAGTCAAGGTGTGCTTGTAACATTTTATGAGACTCATATAAAATCTGAACATATAAGAGACTGCCCCGTCTGTGTATGTGAGTGTGTGTGTGCGCATGCGTGTGTGTGTGTGTGTGTAACATGATTGCGCAGTGTAGGCAGTGAGAGGGGAAAATGCTGTGTAAAATGGATCTTGTTGCAGTTGCGTCTCGCCATGTACTTACATTTCATGGAGGAAAATCCAATCTTACGCTGTGTGTGTGTGTGTGTGTGTGTGTGTGTGTGTGTGTGTGTGTGAGATATTTCCACAGCACACTTTGTCCACTTTCATTCCAATTTTCTCTCTCTCTCTCTCTCTCTCTCTCTCTCTCTCTCTCTTTCTCTCTCTCACACACACAGACACACACACACACACTTTTTTCAGACACTTTGGGGAGAATTACGCTGACAGAGGGAGCTGGTGATGGAGCGATAGGAGGTCATAAATTCTCCATAGCTCAGGGTAGTGTGTGTGTGTGTGTGTGTGTGTGTGTGTGTGTAACTTCACCTGATCAGCTTTACACTGCTGTATATCCTCTCAACCCTGTTGATTAGTGCCCTGGTTATTATCAGTGCGTTTCATTTTCATTGAAGTGTGACTGAAGTTAAACAAACAAAGTAACATAATGAAAGAACATCTCAGATGTGTGTGAGGAACGTTGTGTGTGTGTGTGTGAGTGTGTGTGTGTGTGTGTGTGTGAGTGAGTGAGTGAGTTTTTTGCTGTGATTTAGCATTTTCTTGTTTTCTCCTGGTAATGAAAACCGTGACTTATAGGTTCTACTCAGAATTCTGGCTTTCACCAAACAAGCTCTTAATATTTATAACTCCACATGGCTACACACAGACCTCTCCCTGAAACCGCTGTGGAGTTCTACAGGCAGAAAGAACTCACTCTGGATTAAAAAGTGAGATCTACAGTAACATAAACTGCCATGGAAAAAAGATCATCTTTGTAGGAAAAGCTAACCTCGTGAATGAAAGCTAACTTATCCTGGATTATGAAATGCCACCAGAGATAACTGACCTAGAATGAGAAGATTAATGTAGAAAAGTGAAACTAACAAGCGGAATTAACATTAACAAGAAACCTCTGCAACTACTGTAGCAAGGCAAGTCTAACCTCATGAGAAACCCTAATGTAGCATGAGATTTGTAAATGACGAAGGAAATGGACAGCATGACATAGCAAGAGAAATCCATGCTAGCAAAAGAAATCTAACCTAGAAAGAACAATCTAATCCTTACAAAAAACATACAAGAACATAAGAGAAATCCAAGCTAAAAATAGAAATCTAATGTAGCAAAAGATAACTAACCTAGCAAGAGAAATCTTACATGGCAAGATAAACGTAAATGGCTAAAAAATAAAAGAGAAAATATAGAAAGGGAAATTTTATATTTCAAGATAAATCTAACCTAGCATTAGAAACATACTGTAAATAACAGAAAACTAACCTAGCAAGAGAAATCCAGCTTAGAAAAAGAAACTGAATACATCAAGAATTTATTGAGAGATCCATATGTCAAGAGAAATCTAACCTAGAAAGGGAAATCTATTGTATTGAGAGAAATCTAATGTAGCGAGAGGAATCAATCCTAACAAGCAAAATCTAACCTATAGTAGAAAGAGAAACCGTAATTAGCGGAGGAAATCTAAGCTAGCATGGAAAGTCTGACGGAGCAAGCGACTAAACTATCAAGAAAATTGTCTAACCTAACAGGACTGATGTAAATAAAAGAAACTTTATCATAGTGAGTGAAATCTACCCTAGCAAGAAACATCTAATGTCTGTTCTGGTTAGTAATATATAATCCATTGAAATAAATGTGACTAGAGTGTGATATCTAACTCTACAAACTCTAACCCAGCTGAAGGAAGCCAAGTGTGTGCTGCTGTACTAATGTTTAACACTCTGGTCATAGGTTTAATTATTACTATAATTATTATTACTATTATTATTATTATTATTATTAGTAGTAGTAGTAGTAGTAGTATGCAGCAGCTAATCCTCCCAGAGAAATCTAACATTAGTTTCTGTTTCTTTTCTTTCTTTTCTTTGTTACTTTGTGCATCAGTGCTCAGGTTCGCTCCTATAGACCACGCTTTATATTCTTTGTTCCTAAACCAAAGAATCACAGTTTTATTGTTATTTTATTATAATTTATTATTTTTTCGCGGTGAGAGAGAGTCATCTCCTTTATAGATGCAATATATGAAATTGGAAAAATCAGGAGATGTGGAATGTTATTTCCTTTCGTCTCTCTCTGCTCTTATAAAAGCACATAAAGCTGTGATCAAATGACAGAAAGGATGATGTGTAGCTGGAGGGCTGAGAGGAAAACTTTTTCTTATAATATAGTTATACACACTGTTAGATTGAGTTTAGTGAAGAGGGAGAGATAGAGAGAGGTGTGTGTGTGTGTGTGTGTATATAGAGTGATTTTCTTTAACCTTATATATATGGATGATGATAAATTTACAAAGTGGATTTTCGAGCTGTTCTCCGTTCTGAAAGTGTGTTTACGCTCACTCGAATAATGAGTGTGAACAGCCGTGGAATCTTGGAACAATATCGTGTAGCGCTGTGGGCTTTCTCTCACCTCTCCTCCTTCTTCTCCTCCTTCTCCTTCTTCTTCTTCTTCCTGCCTCCATTTTCCGTCTCGAACCTGCAGGGAATCTCTAACGCAATCCAGCGCCGAGCGCCAGCACGCGCCGCGCCGTGCCTCTGACTTATGAGCTCCTCTTAATGCACGCTTATAGAGTGATAAAGTGATGGAGGGATACGGTGATGGAGTTTGGATTGGCCTCGGGTTATGGCTTTTCTCTATTTGCTTTTGATTTGAATTTCAGACCTCCTGATTTTCGGGAAGTTTTATTAAACATGACTCCGTTACAGAGTCTCTTATTAGACCTGGAGAGCGTACAAAGAGGAATTAATCTGTTTATCTTTCTATCCATTGCTATCGCTCACTCATTTTGTCTCGCTCCATCTCTCTCTGTCCCCGATTCTCTCTCCGTGTGTCCCTCTCTTATTATCTCTCCATCTGTCTTTCTGTCCCTCAGACTGATGGATCAGCTCCAGCTTCTGTTTCTCCTCACAGTAATTAGATGATTGTCTAATGGCTTCAGCACAGAGATGACCTACACTCCGTGTTTCATTTGTATTTCAGTTGTATTTGTTTTTTTTTTAAATAATATTTAAGTTTTACTTATTGTTGTTTAAAATGTTGAGATGGGTTTTAGTTACTTTTTTAATTGGATTTTTTAAATTGCTGATTGTAAGCCTTTTTGTTTGTTTGTTTGCTTGTTTGTTTTATGGAAATGTGGTTTATTATAAAGTTTTGTTTGATTTAACTTTATTTTATCTTTACATCAATTTTGTTACTTTTATAATATACACTATAGTATATACATATATGCATAGTATAGAGCACATGGAAAATTTCAGCTTTTTATCTCAAAAGCTTTTTAATGTGTGTGTGTGTGTGTGTGTGTGTGCCCTAGATAGGCAGCCTAATTCTAGCACTGATAATCGATTCAAATAGCATCAATATTCTGAAAACGGTACATTCTTGCCCTTATTATAAACCGGCTCTCTGCATGTATCGATCGATTAAAATTTCAGAGATGATGTTCGAGCAATCTACAGTAAAGTCGATTTATTTATTTTTCTTTTTTCGGGACCGATTAGACCGCACGTTATTGCATCATATACACCACTGGGATTCAATCAACATCGATCACGGCAGCTGTCCGGAGGAAGCCCGTCCCATTATACCTGCGGCTTGGCTAAAATAATGTGGGGTCAGAAGGGTAAATAAAGTATCATGGAACAGGGGGAACACTACAAATGATGTAAATCTGACATTCATAATATATAACCATAGACACTGACTCCCAATAATTATTGAACATGACATTTCAAACATCTGACTTTATGTATAACTAACATTAAGTACTTCAAATCTTGCAAAAAAAAGAAAAAAAAAAAACCCACAAACATTTCATCCTGATTTCAGCAGATCCAAGGCCTTTAGTTGTGCTGGGGTCAGGACCCTGTGGTCCAGTTCATGTGTGAAAATGATGCCTCCTGCACCCAGAACCACTCCTTCACTATTTAAGTCCTGGGCTTCATTCATGTCATGTCGTGTTGCTGAGCCTAAACCTGAGCAGATCGTAACACTGCCTCCGCAGGCTTGTACATGCATGATGGGTGCCTCACTTTACTTCTACCCCTTAATTCATCAGATCACATGACCTGCCTCCTCCGATACAGATGTTTAGGAATTGAGAAACTCATTCTCTATAG